>NC_092033.1:4214407-4461907 GCF_042242105.1 Pempheris klunzingeri
ACCAGTCACGTTGCAGTTTACATACATGTCTGTCCAGACACAAGATTAGTGCCACCAATACACTATCCAACCACACGTGAAATATGGTCACAATCTCCTCTTCTGCTCCTCAGTAATGGTGTTTAATAACGGCCAGAAGAGTGTTTCTGCAGATCATTATGATTTCACACTCAAGCTGACCTTTGACAGGTCAACATGTTACACATATGTGGGAAATGTTGTCGTATATAACGTATGAATTGTTCGAGTTATGAACAAAAAAGGGTTTTGTGAGTTTACAAAGACCTTAACCTTTGACCACCAGAAACGTTTCATTAATTGTTCCACTTCCCTCCCGCCCTTGGTATTATGTAACAGCACAAGTGTCACAGAGGCCTCCCACGGAGCAGAGGGAAAGTGGGTGGGGGAGGAGCAGGGGGGGATGCCAGTGGTACACGCCTGCCCTTGTGCAGTGTCAGCCCAAACTATCCGATTAGGATGCACCAAATGCACAACTGCAATGCACTGTGGGTGATCTACTCCTCTGGAGTGACTATCGTTGTTCACTCAAGTTCATTTCAGTTTTTCAGACAAACAGAACGGCACTTATGATGATTTGAAGTTACAGCGTTGAATAATGGCTAGAAAAGTGTTTTTGCAGAACATTATGATGTCACAGTGACGCTGACTTTTGACCTTTTTGGATGTAAAATGTCATCATTTTATCCTATTAAACATTTTGGTGAAATGTTCTATAATAATTATGGCCAAAAACATGAAGTGTGAGGTCATGTTGGCCTTTGACCATCTAAATCTAATCAGTTCATCCTTATATCCAAGTAAATGTTTGTGCTGACTTTGATGAAATCCCCTCAAGGCGTTCCTGAGATGTTGTGTTCACAGGAGCACGACAGACCGCCGGACAACCTGAAAACATTCGGCCACAGCTGTTACCAGCATGCAGACATAAACATACGCCACAATGAGCTTTTATGGGCTGCTACTGAAATTTTCAACACAGAATAGTCATAATAAATTGGTGCTTTAATAGTAAATGAGCCCAATACAAGTTTGTGTCAAAATGGAGGATCTTTTTCACAACCTGGCAACCCTGCATTCTTATAGGTGTATAACTCATCTATAAAGCATTGAGATCTCTCTAATCTGATGGTTTGAGCATTAAGGTCGGACCTCCAGCATGTGTGAGTGCATTAGTGAGGTGAAATGTGCGAGTGAAGGCGTGTGGGGGTGAGGGATAGAGAGTGAGAGATAAGAGGCCGGTAGTGGCTCCTCACTGAGAAGATGGACTGTTATGGCCCCATTGATCTAAACCTCTCACAGGGAGCCCATTCCAATCAATATTGAGAGAAGTGGGTGACAGCACTGCTGTTGTTTGGACCACCACCGCTGTAATATCTGCTCTCTCTGTCCCTCTGTATGTTTCTCGCTTACACCGTTTCACATCAGCCACCTAATTCCCCATAGTCTCTCACACAAGCAAATATTTCTACTTTTGTTTCGCTCTTGTTAGCTGACCTGCGATGGAAAAACAGCAATTTTCCACACTGACCTCTGTAAATATTGGCGTCATACAGCCATGGAGGGTGTAACGCTACCTGCCACCGCAACACCCTCACCTGACCTCAGCTTTTCCGCTTGTAATCACTGCATAAAGGTTTGATTGTGTGCACAGACTGAGCGTTACATCAGAAACAAGGCAAAGGTTAAGGAGGAATAATGTCAGCAAGGCACAAAAATCAGTCATACTTGGCTCCTGGTTGGGGGAAGTGGTTGAAAAGGCCAAATCAGGCAAATAATGATGGGGAAGTCATGAAGTTAGGTCCATAGCACACCTCATGCAGTCACTAGGGTCTCCTGAGAGAGTGTGTGTGGGCATATGAGGGAAGAAAATAAAAAGAAAGGTTACATTTTAAGTGTGAATCTTTATGTGAAAGGAAGAGAGAGTGTGTGTGTGTGTGTGTGTGTGTGTGTGTGTGTGTGTGTGTGTGTGTGTGTGTGTGTGTGTGTGTGTGTGTGTGTGTGAAGGTGAAAAAGGGACACAAAGTGAATGAGTGTGTCTGGGGGACGCAACAATACTGTCATCTCCTGTTAGGAAGCCTTTCTTTGGGTAAATACACAGGTAAATTGAGGACAGCTGCCACCTTGTGTGTGTGTGTGGTAGAGGATGTTTGCCACCGTTTCGTCTCACCTTGTGTCTCAGGTGGGGTGTGGGAATGAGATAGTGACTCTCAGGGGGGCTGCAGACAAGCAGATGGAGAGTAAATGAACAAGGAAGTAGCAAAGCAAGAAAATGGAGGGAGGGAAAACACTGTGGTTGAATCCCTCTTGTCTCTGTGGTCATACTATTAAGGTTGTGTACAGCCGTTTTGAGGTAAGTCAGTCTTCTTTATTCAAGATTCCTCATTACAGTCAGCATAGAGCTACTGAACCTGTGAAAAGCTGAGTAACATCTGTAGCTCTGGATGAGCTTCGAGGACATCACAACACTTAACACTGCCTTATAAACTGGAGGTTCAAAGATACAGGAGGGGCTGACTGAACATGCTAACAAATCAAATTATGCAAAGTTTAGGATTTAGGATCAACTTCTTCAAAGTACAATACTAAATTGATGGAGTGGCGCTTTATGCTTTCCATGTAATAATTCCATGAATTTGTGTAATGCGGACTGTGATTTAATATAATTTCTGTCTTGGTCACTTCTACTTAAGAAGAAGTCCTTACCCAGAGGACATATGACGTGTTGCTGGGATGCTGACATCAGTTTGTTTGGGTTTGGTTTCGGGTTTCTGTCTTTTTTTGTTGGATTGTTTGCAGATATTGTACGTTGAATTGTCTTTATCTGACTTTGAATTCACTTTGCCATTTACCACCACTCACAATCAATCATTGTAGACCTATTTCAGGCAAACAGTAGCACACAATATGTGGGGTTACTTGTGTGGTTTTGCCAGAATATCTTGGAAATTGTGCATTAGTTGCCAGTGCATGGCCTGTAAAATGTAATAAAGGTGAGTTCAAGAGCCAATGTTATTTCTGCAGAACAAACTCCAGCCTACGACACATCAGAAATTGCTTTTTTTTTTGTTATTTGCACATGGACAGAAAAATTCAACAGGTGTTTGGTTTGACTTTGTGGAGTCATTTGTAACTGACTGGGAGGTTTTTTGAAACAATGCTCATTATTTGTACTGAATGGCTACTATAGGAGATCATTTTATTGCCAATAGGTTATTAATTTACATCAAACAGCTATTTTCTGTTGTGGCAATAGTTGGTTTTGGCATATTTTACACATATAATCCACTTAATGATAAAGCCATGTGATTAACCACAATCTGAATTGTCTGTAACGATGACAACAGTCACCAAATTCAGGTAACCAGGGAGTCTTCGCAATGCTTTGGACTTGCCTAGTGGTATGAAAAAAGAAACAAGATTCAGACTGTGTGCAGAATGAGCACAGCGTGAAATACCACAGTCCATCTCAGCAGAGACCTTTGATGTCTGATGTTCTTTAATGAAACATCTTGCTCACATCAGAGCACCCTATTAAATTCCACTCATACAGAGAGGCACAGAAAGAGCGAAAGAATGAGAAAGAGCACAGGAGCGCTGACCCTCGTGTGTGTGTGTGAGACACAGTCAGAGAAAAGGATGTCGAACGCCCCTGAAGATCAAGGTCATAAAAAGAACCTGAATTTGAGAATTTTCATAAAATAAATCATGTTTCTAATTGCATCACACCTTATAATGTGTTTCTCCTATAATAGAGTTTTTAATGAAAAAAAAAATTACAATTCGCTTTTGCTGAGACACCTGCATGTTACATTAAATGTGAGATAGCTTAAACAAAAAGTAACGTCTAAACCTGGAAAGCTAAGCTAACTAGCTTTTTTTCTAGCTTGCTAGCTTCCAATGGCTGCAATATCACTATAAGTTATATTTCCTTGGACAAAAGTTTAGGTTCAACTGTGTCGGCATCGTCCATCATACATGACTAAATTCTTTAGCTTTTCAAACACCTGAAAACAATCCTCACTGTGCGTCTGCATGAAAATTTCACTGTGTGTGTGTGTGTTTGAGAGAGGATTAGCGGCATTGACTCTGTGAAAAAATATACCTTAAGTAGACAAAAGCACTGAAGGTGAAACATCATAGACACCCAGAGTCGTATTAACTGAGATGAAGAGGACTCAAAGAAAGGAGAAGGCTTTTATGGTGTTAAAAGTCAAAGTGTGTGTGTGTGTGTGTGCGTGTATATGTATATATTCATATGTGTGAGGGTGTGTAAGAAAAAAATACACAAATAGCATTGAAGAAACATCGAAAATGTGTGTGTGCGTCTGTCCTTGCTCATCTATAGGTGCTTGTGTTAGCAGAGTGTTGGCTGCAATGAGAGAGCATCTGCAAAATGGCAGTCATGAGGCTAATTGTGAAAGAGCTAACTCATCACCTTGGCACCTTCACAAACACATTAACACACACACACACACACACACACACACACACACACACACACACACACACACACACACACACACACACACACACACACACACACACTGAAGCGATTGCATGTCCCTAAAGTGATTGTGGAAAACACACTCAACCCTTTGAATGCGGTTCAAACATTAAACATACTGTCTACAACAGATGGACAAGGCATCTCAACTTTTTCCCCAAAATATCCGAGATACAGGCACTGCCATCTTTGTGGTAGTAGTGATCGGGGGTGTAGAGGTCCCGCCCAAACACCGGCCCGACTGAAGAACAACTGCCGTTTCGAAATGGACAGTCACGGTTGTGGAAAGTTAAAGTAACATCTGCTTGATGTTCCTACTCTGCGTACATTTCCCAAAAAGAAGAAGTCTGCTACGACTAGACTACCTCACTGAGAGTAGCTGTCAATCATGACATCACACCCCCTTTATGCAGCATCAGATAACTAATTAAAAGTAAAGTTATCAGAAAAATGAACACTTTAACATCAGCATGATAAAAATTACCTAAAATGACAGAAACCATGTTTGGGACAAATCTTCTGGACACTACTTAGATTGTTTTAGTTTGGCCCACATCCCATCTGCTGTCTAAGTTGCAAAAAGAGCTCGTAGCAAAGATAAAAGCCGCTGCGTTTCTCCTCAGGTGATACACCTTGACCTGCGATGAAAAGGAGCTAATGAGGCTAATTTTAGAGCCGTACAATAGATTATCTTTAATCAAGTTAACAATGTATAATTCTGGCTAATCCCAGGTGATGATTGAACTGCCTGTGGTTTATAGCTACAGAGAAACAGAGCTCAGAGCCGTGGGTGCGGCACAGCAGTGCTGAGACACACCGAATCACTTAGCAACCACTTTGCCTTATTACCTAGAAGCCACCGGGGTCCTGTTAGTGTATTAGCAGTAGTGTATTCAGCTCTTTTCATCAGTGCCCCTGGCTCATATCTGCTTTCACCTGGGTCACAGTTTGTTTTATGTTTTCCAAAAAAGGGAAAATCAGATTGCATGTGTGGGTTTCTTGAGCGCAGCTGTGGCATTTCAAGTCTTTTCCGTTTATCTGTGTACTTCACAGGCATTTCTTCCGTTCATCCTTCACACAAAGCAGTATCTCCTTGGCTGTCTTTCCTAGTTACATAGGGAGAAATCCTATTAGTGTTCTCCTTCATGGCAGTATGAAAACATCCCGTCGACTGTTGCGACTGAGTCCAGCTCAGTCCAGTTCAGCTGTTTCATCTGGCTCTGTGAACACCAAGGCGGTTTGAGATCCTCTGAGCTTCAACATCTTGATTTTGCAAAAAGTATAGAGAAAAAAATGGTCTGAACGTGGCAGCTCTAGCACTGCCAGCTGGAGCATATTATATTTTAGCTTACTTAAAGCTGAATGAGGCAATTTTTCACATAATGGCTCCAAATGGCAACATGGAGATAAGTGAATTTCAGTCTTTAGTTCCAACATGTTCTGCGTCCTGTAACTTATCTTTAGAGTTTATCTTCAGTTTTTTTAATGGCCAGTGATGTTTGAGGTTCACTTCTTGTGCACAGAAATGGCTCCCTGTAAATTTCATTTAAGCAAACGTGCTACGGAGGGATGGAACATGAGTGTGTAGGAATCACACTGATGTGCTGCATGAATTTATCCAGGAAAATCCTGCCAAGCGAAACTCAGTTGTTGTTTTCCAGCAACTAAATATTCCTTCCAGCTCTCATTCCTCTGACCAGTGTGTGCTTGGCTCCAGGGCTCACAGTGTACAAGGGTCTTCAAAAACACACTGCTGCTGCTGCTGCTGCTGCTGCTCCTCAATACCTCGGGCAAACAGCCTGATCAGCTGGCACTGGACACTGCAGGGAGAAAGAGTGTACACACACACACACACACAGGCACAGAGACACACACAACGGATCATTTAGCCTGAATAACAAACCATCAACTTAATGACTGTGCTCGTTTCAACGAGACTTTACCGTCCATGTGGCAGATGTAAAAGCAATGGAACGGTACCCGCGTGCAGACTTAACGCACAAACTTAAAAGTGAGACAATCTTTGTGCAGTGTAAAGTATAAAGACGCCTGTAACAGATGTTACAATACCGATGGGGCTGATGCACTATGATGACACGCACAGCACATCCTTTTGAATACAAGATAAAAATAAACGGACAGAAAAAGAAGCAGTGAACAGGCAAGGTGGCTGTAATGGTACAGTATGTTGTATAGCCTAAATTACAGCCTGAGCTTTTGCTAAAAGACACCTGTGTTTTTACTGGAACACCTGTTGTTTATTAGAAAGCTTCAGCAGCAGTTCATATGATGGAAGAGCATAATAACTTCTTATATTCAACCCACTGTGGATGGTTTATTTCCGCAATGCTTATCATCAATGAAACATATCAGAAGTTCAAAACAATATAGATAATAACTCAAAAATCTGGGTTATAATTCATGAGAGGACCCTTGTTTGTTTTTAATTGTTTCGCTCACCCATTGTTGCAAAGAGAGTTTCACGCTTTCCAAATTTGTATTCCTCACCTCTAAAGCAGAAACTCTTTACTCTCTCTTTCTTTTCTACTTTCTTTCCGTTTCGCCTGGGCTATTACCATTAATTATCCGAGCAGCACTCTGGCTGGCTCACTCCAAGAACGATTAGCGGAGAGGAAGAGGCAATAAAAGGACGGACTTCTGCTTTAATTAAAGGGGAGTAGCCTTTTAACATGGGGAGGGCCGTTAAATTAGCAACATTACAGCGCCATGCATCATTGGCAAAGTACAATGGAGCATGAAATAAATGATGCGTCAAGCGGTGCCACACCAGCTGTATAGAGATCTGATAGTGGGGAAAGCTGAAGCGTGGACAGGGACAGAATAATGAGGGGGCTAATTCCACCGAGTTGCCAACATCATCCAGCGGGGGAACAGTGAAAGAGTCTCCTGACCGGAGACTGTTGGACAGTAGCAGCACTAATGGCACTGCTGCTCTCTCATTTCTGTCTGGCCCAGTAGGAGAACTTCTTTATTACCGGCTACAACTAACCATCAAGACAACTTACTTCTCCTTCATACTGGCGATTCACATGCTGAGCCTGATATCATACAGACTTCAAACGTCGAAATACTCCATTATCTTCTTTTTCCTTTATTTCCTTTGTTTTTAAATAGTATTGTACCAATATAACATGTATAAGTGACAACTGCGTGCTTGCAGCTCTGTGAGACTTAATGACTAACAACAAAAGCACTAAAAAACTGGCAGTAAACATACTTCTAAAAAGGGAATAACATTGAATTCCTCGTTGTGTCCTTGCTAGTAAATGTATTCCACATATTTTACTTTACACGCTGCTAGCCTGGCTAAAAATAGTGTGTGTGAGTTTTACTTCAGTGCAATGTGAATACAGAGCTGTCGGGCATACAGAACATGGTCTATCTCTACTTAAGCTTTAAGTCATGATACTCAGGAACATTTTAGAGCAATTTAAACCGGAGATTATATCTGTAATACCCCGAAAGAGAACAGTCTTCTCTGTGAATACCAGTGCCAAGGAGATGCAATAGGCATGAGCCCTGCAAGCATTTCAATGCTTTTTCCATTATACCGCTTCTGCAATATTATGCGCACCGGTTCAAAGCCATTTGCCAATCCTCATCCACGCTGAGAGCGATCCTGCCCGTCTTCATTGCCTCAAAAACTTAATTTTTCCTCACAGGCTTCATAAAACGCAAAATAAGCTGGCACAGTGGAAAAGTGATGAACAATGCCTGTCCTCACCAGTCAAAATGATTGTTTGTGAATTTTACAGTATTAAAGAAATCTATACAACACATTTATCATTACGGGTAAATAACAATGCATCTAATTTTTTATGCCAGTTCTGAGCCCAAATGATGTCAAATTTATTTGTTTGCAGCTCAGCTTTCTTCATTTTTAACAAAACACAGAAACTAAGTTTTTTGAAATGACTGCTACAGAGAGCTTGGAGTTGAATTGTTCTTTCACAGGGGATTCTGTGATTAGTTACCTGACTTGGATGGCAGCATGAGGCAGTATCTCCCCGTCGCAGTTCCAGCTGCTGTGGGTGGCGCCGTAGTTGCAGGTTGTTTGGGCGGAGCATATGGGACGGAAGCCTGTCTTCTTTGGGGTCTCGCTCAGGTCCTCTAGTGAAACCAGCTCATGAAGCCACGGCTGGAAACGGAACTTCCTTACCCGGTGGACCTCCACAAATGAGTGGTCAAACTGGGGAGGGAGGCAGAAATGAATGAGAGACAGATGAAAGAGATGGACGGATGGGTGGATGAGGGAACAGATGTACCCACAGATGGTGCAGAGGTTAAGACCCCCACTACAGAGTCACTTGAAGAGTTTCATTTCAGGCTGGTCAGTGCAGCAGGATGAGAGGGAACACAAGAGTCTTTCTTTTGTGCTTCACCAAATTAGATTTTGTGTAAAATTTGTTTTGCTCTTCAGAGTGAAACGCATTTTTAGTCTCTTTCAAGTATTTTTTCCAAACATATTTTTCTAACAACTGTTTTGTCCATGTTTCCACAAGGGTGCTTTAATTTAGGTCACAACGAAATACGAGCCATCACGACGAACTCAATTACAGACAAGAGATGGAGGCACATACTGTATGCTGGAAATGTAAGCTAACTTTTCAGAGAAGATTTTTGTGCCTCAGCATGAAGGCTCACAATTTGAACCTGAAGGATTGAAGGATTAAGGTCAAGGGCAGCACGATGGTTAACACTGTCGCCTCACAGCAGGACCGGGCTCGAATCTGCTGGCCGGACGGTTTTCAGTTTGAACCTTGAACCTTTCTGTGTGGTTTGCATGTTCTCCCCGTGCTTGCGTGGGTTTTCTCCGGGTACTCACGCTTCCTCCCACAGTCCAAAGACATGCAGGTTGACTCTAAATTGCCTGTGAGTGTGAATGGTTGTCTGTCTCTACGTGTCAGCCCCATGATCGATGGTGACCAGTTCAGGGTGCACCCTGCCTCTCTCCCCAATGTCAGCTGGGATTGGCTCCAGCCCCCCCTGCAACTCCTCAGAATAAAGGTATAGATAATAGATAGATGGATGGATTAAGGCCAAGCTAACATGAAAGTTGTTGTCTAGACCAAAGTGGTGAACAAAGCAATATGCTGCTAATGTGGCTTAAAAAAAAAACAAAATAATGCATCAAATCATCAACAAAATGAATCTCCAGAAGATACGATAAGGGTTCATGATCAGGGTAAACTTTATTGTCACCTGTATTGAAAAGACAATGAAATGCTTCTGCTCACTGGTGCCCTTTGCCTACCATAAGGTATAATAAGATGTAATAAGGTACAATATGGTGTAATAAGGTATAATAAGGTATAATAAGGTGTAATAAGGGTATAATATGGTGTAATAAGGTATAATATGGTGTAATAAGGTGTAATAAGGTATAATAAGGTGTAATAAGGTATAATATGGTGTAATAAGGTGTAATAAGGTGTAATAAAGTGCAATAAGGTGCAATAAGGTGTAATAAGGTATAATGAGGTATAATAAGGTGTAATAAGGTATAATATGGTGTAATAAGGTGTAATAAGGTGTAATAAAGTGCAATAAGGTGCAATAAGGTGTAATAAGGTATAATGAGGTATAATAAGGTGTAATAAAGTGCAATAAGGTGTAATAAGGTGTAATGAGGTATAATAAGGTGTAATAAAGCAGTGACATTGCTTTATCTACAGATATATTGGAACAGCGGATCTATTGCTTTACAGGCTACACTTCATAATAACAGGTCAAAGCAACAGGTTGATGAAGGTTTTTGTAAAACCCAGGGGAGCCGCACTCAGTGACAGGGACAGGATAAACGTGTCAGTAGAAACCTGAGCTAGCTGAGTGGCTTGAGGCCATGGGAAGGGACGGCGTCCTGGCTGGCAGCTT
Source organism: Pempheris klunzingeri (assembly GCF_042242105.1). Classification (NCBI taxonomy): domain Eukaryota; kingdom Metazoa; phylum Chordata; class Actinopteri; order Acropomatiformes; family Pempheridae; genus Pempheris; species Pempheris klunzingeri. Next base: position 4,224,828 of record NC_092033.1, read on the forward strand.
TACAAGCCTTAACCCTTTTAAAAGTTTTACTCACATCAGCCTCCGTCACCTGTACATGTGTTGGTAGCTGCAAAAGCCTACAGCCTCCTTCACATGCATTCAACTAGGACTCATTCAAAACTCAGGCTGCATTTTAGAAACAACATCAAGGCTCAAATTGGACATTAACCACTTATACACAAAATAGCAGTGAAAAGTGGCAGTGGCATATTTCACTAAAATGTGTTGATTATGTCGGGGTGTAAACAATTATAAGCACGTAATTCTGTTTTAGTTTGCAGGCTCCTGGTGCGTGAGGCAAATTTCCATCCATCTCTCTATCGATTCCTGATGATTTCATAATGAAAAGCAAAACCACACGTAGGTTTATTCTTCTTACTTTCCATTTAACAGAAAACTGCAAACACGAGATCAAATGCAAAATGGAGGGAGGGAGAGAAGAGGTCAGAAAAAATAGAGGTGCATAAAAACTATGTAAACGGCAGAGGAGTGAAGAAAAGAAAAAAGAGAGAGATGAAAAGAAATTATATTGTCAAAATCCCCTTTCATCTCACTCAGTGTCGCAGAAAGGTTCAGCTCTGTCCAGCGCGCTACTTTCTTCGACTTCACGGGGTGCCACTTTCTCTCTATTCTCTTCTCTTTTTTCTTTTACCCCCTCTCTCTCCCTTTCTCGCTCTCTCTCATCCCAAAAGCGGAGTGACAGCCATTTATTTCACATCAGACCCACTTTATGACTGCAGCCGCTTTGCATTCATGCCGGACGGTCTGCCTAAAAGGCTTTCTGACAAGGCCATGAATACGCTTAGCGGCTTCTCGCTCCTTGTTTCTCTCCGCTTGGCTGGACGGTGATGCTGATATTAAGTGAACTCTGATGCAAAGTCCCGCTCACCCTACTCATAAGACTACTTGTCTACCTTTCTGTGTTGCAAGTAAAGCAGCGACGACAGCCTCAAGCCACGTCATGCCATTTCACTGCCAGCACCACAGTATAGACACTGAGATCTGTGGTCACTTCACAGCAATTAACGAGATATTATTTGTTTTTTTCTATTAGAGAGATCCCACACCTGAATGCCATAAGTCCGCCCCCATTCATTTTCTACGGCTAGTAGCTTTGCAAGGCATTGTGGGACTGTGGGAACTTAATTTCATATAGTTAAACATTTAAACCTCATGCAAATGGGGGCAAAATTCACCTGGAAGCTTCTTAGTGATTTGATTTAAACTGACAACGACACTAGGTAGAACGCTGTATGAGCACGGGTAGCAGGTTTCATGTGCTAACGTTTAACGTGATGGGAGAGTAACTAGTTTTGCAAGTATGAGGCTATAAATCAGAAGATTGGGTGGTTTAAAGTTCTGACCTGATGATTGTGCTTAATTTAGATTCTGGGGACATGAACACAGCAGCTACATTCTTCTCTACATCACAGGAAAAGTTGGTAATTTGATTTTGGCCAATTTCATTTAGTCATTTGGATGTAAAACACTTTATTGGGACCGCTGGCCTTCCAGGGACACACTTCATGCCACACAAGGCAGAATTTCACTGTAATGGCAGCAGCTTCTGTAGCGCTGAATCCCATACATTTTAAAACAGGAAACACATCATATCTTAATCTAATCTTATTACAAGAGTAATATTTGTCCTTGTGATCCAAACACAGGGCGCCCAAGTCAAAATGTTTATCTCAGAGTTACATTTTACCTCAGGATGTCAGCGTTGGCTCAAAACACTTTTACCAAGGCAGCTGCAGTAGATGAAATTACTTGCAAGATCCTTCTCAATGGGGTAAACTTCCTGGGGTCCTTCCTGAGGTAATAATTACTAATCACCAGACTTCCCCTGGTACTACCTGCTATCCTAAGAGGGCATTAGTCTGGTATCAGCCTATTCTCCCATACAGCATATCCCTGATGCAGCGATTATCAGTGCCTCTCCGGACCAGGGTGGAGGTTATTTATGATACGTGGGAAGGCACAAGGGCTAAGGCATTTGAACTAAAGTGAACCACAGTTGTGAAATTGAGCTGAGTCAGCAAATGGAGGTGCTAGCACAGCAAGTGGGCAAACTCTGCCTTCTGCTTGCTCGTTTACAGACTTAACTCACTCTCAAATTATCTGTGCACAGATCGAGCATCCCCTGATGCTGGAAACTGAATTCTGCAGCAAAGTGATTGACAGGGGGCTTCTTAGGAGGGGTGACATTGTCTTGCTGTATTTTCGAGATTCTCTCACTCTTTGAAGATATTTTTCTAATCCCTGCTGGAGCCAATCATATCCAATTTTAGTTGCTCATTTCAACTCTCAAATATTCTGCACAGCATGACTCAAACACTCTTTATGCGCACTTACTTTAGAAGTACTCATAAACTGAGTAGTAGTCCCGTTGGGTAATTCTTTAGGAAGTGCTCTGATGTTTAACCATACACAGAGCAGCTACAGATGACGTGTTTCACAGCAGTTTAACTCCCTCACGCCTACCTGATCGTCTTTGTTGGTGTGTCGAACAAGGTGTCTGAGGAAGTCCAGACGGGAGCACTTCCTGACGAGGATGAGGTCTGTGGTGCCATCAGCCAGGTGAGCGGAGGGCGACACGCCTTTTGGACTGCGGGGACACGCGCAGCTCATATTGGCTGCATTAATGGCGATAAACTTTCCGCGGATCACACTCCAGCCACTGCTGCCATCTGAAACAGAGGAGACAAAGGATGAAGTGTGAACACGCTTGCAGTTTACTTAGTTGTACGTTCTTGCTGGGGGCCAAAAAAGACCCTCTAAATCATTTCATTTGGACTTTGGTACCCGGTCACTCAAGTGTACAAAAACCAAGTCAAACCAATTACAGAACCAGGCTTTTTAATAAGCGTGTTAATCTGCGTGGCAGTAATGATGTTAAACCATTTAAAACCTTGTGGTTGCCATAGTTTTCAGTATTTTATATTTGGATGCTGAACTGTAAATGAGCAACTCAACTGAACCACACTTAAGAAGTTCAAATGCTTTAAACGTGCCCTATTGGCAAACTGTGCACTCCAAATAACTTAATGCACTTTTATTCAAGTACACTTCAAATTAAATTATATTTGGCATGTTCACGCAGGGAAAATGTTGAGTTTGCAACCAAAATCAAGCGCTGCAGAACCTCACTTAAACCCCACAACACACAAAACCTGCAAAAAATTTGGCTAATTGTGTGTGTGTGTGTTCACTTAACTCTTCTCTTTTCATCTCACTGTTATCTCTCTGTCTGACACTGACACTTTCAAATGAACAGACCTTGAGCTGCCGTAAATGTGCTGTACTGTAATTTAATGGTAATGCTGTAATAAACAGAAGCTCCACAGCTTTTGCAAACATGCCAAATTTTATTTTGTTCCGAGTATCCAGCCAGCTTTAAAGGATAACTCCAGTATTTTGAAACCTGGTCCTCGAAGGATTACATTACAGCCATTTTGGGTCATTGGTAACGTGTTCACGGCTTCCAGAGTTACCTATCGATCATTTAGACACAAATTATGTAAAAATGGGGCCTAGAATTTAAAATACCAGACTTATCCCTACTTACTTGCCAAGTTAGATAAGATATAAGTATAAGCTAAACATTCTGGTTCCTTACAGCCTCCAGTCTGGCTTTTCCATAAGTGCTGATGTTAGACTAAAACAAGTAATCTGTGCACCACCAGGAATCTGGTTTTTGAAATTACACTGTGTATTTTACAAGTGCTTTAAGGTTACGTTTGCAGCTTGTTACACGACAGCAGTGATGCTGATGAGGGTCCATTAAGATCCAGATGTCTTGGCAGGAATTCTAAAAGCAGCTTCACCCTGAAGATTGAGCCAAGATAGAAACTCTAACGCTGAAAGGAATGTGTGTTATCCTTGCAGGAGAACTTAACATCTTATGCTTTGATATGCAATTAAGTTTGGCCAATGAAGGGTTCAAAATATCTACACAGGAAGTCCTATAGAAAGAAGAGCGATTGGATTAACCTCAAGTTTGCTTGTTATGATTAAATGCACGCGTGGCCAAATCTCAAATGACAGACGTGATGTTGCACTTCACAAATCAGCACTCTGTTCCTCAGAGATTAGTAACTGTTTTCAAGGGATGGTGTATCAAAGACGCACGATCACCCACGGGACTGCCAGAGCCTGTCACCAGGGTGATAGTCATTTGAGTAAGCTGCAAAAAAGTGATCACAGATGTCCAAACCTCAGAGGAAAAATTATGTGATCTCGGAAAGCAGAACGATTCATTACCTTTCCCCCTGATTTCGCTAAAACTTACAGGGGTGATAACGCGAACCAATGATAACAAGCCCGCCGAGGTTACATAAAAACAACAATATTCTAATTGGGAAGCAGTGATTACAGATAAATCAAAAAAAAAAAAAATCAAAGAAAGCAAGTACAAATCCAACTGTGGACTGTGGGCTCTGCATTAGGAGTTTCCAAATGAGTATTTGCTTTCGGAGGAGAGGCTGGCTCATTTGCAGAGAGAGAGAGAGAGTGTGTTGTGCCTCATTGATTTAGCAGTTGTCTGAGATTTCTCTCGCCAGGAAGAGGGGAAAAAAAGAAAAAAAAGAAAAACGCAAAACAAACGGCCGTACTGGCGTGAGGCAAACCCCCTGTCAGAGCTGGCAGAGCCAAATTTCTTCCTGATTAGTGCGAGTCTGTCACACATCACACGCACACACAAACAGGTTACGCTCGCTTTCATGTTTACATGGGGAAAAATATACACACACACATTCTCCAGTGGGAATGTATGTGTGTAAAATAGCCAGACCAAGGCAGAAAATCTTGAATTTAATATCGCGACACTAATTAGAGAGACAAAAAACACACACACACACACACAGCTCATCTCTAGCTGCACACACAAACACCCACCAGCACAAAAACACCAGAGTCACTATTTCATCTCCCTGCAGAGATTTGCGCTGCTGTGTCTGTGGATTGAGAGGACTTGAGGATAATGAAGCATGTGTGTGCACCCGACAGGGGGACAGACAAGGGAAAAGGAGGCGACGTTGTCCCACTCGAGGCTGAGTGGACATGTAATCCTTTCATGCGGACGCAGGGGTGGGTGCTGGAGGTTTGGAAATCGATAGGCAAAAAAGGCTGCACGGCAGGAGTTGTGCAGTGTCACTAAAATCACTTTATATTTTCTCGTCAATAACTCATCAAGAATCTCATCAAGAATTTTGCCATGCTGCGGGAGATAAACAACCCTGACAGAAAATGGAGATAAAGTGAAATTTGAGGAGAGGATGATGTTGTTATTTACAATCAGGTACTGCAGAATGTAAATCTCCCTTATTTGTGTTTGTGACTTCAAGGGAAAAGAGAGCCAGTGTGGGATCGTCTCATCTCCTTTTGTGCTTTTTTGGCTTTTCTCTCAAAATTACACCCTTTATTTCCCCACATCTCAGAAGCCGATAGATACGGTTTCAAAACAGACAAACAAGCAGATAACGAGGCAGAGAAATGAGAAATACACTTTTTGGTGTGATTTATTTGACACATTTCTAGTAATACTCCCAAACTCGTACCTTTATCAGACTTTTCCCTCTCCTCTGACATCTCCCGCTGCTTGTCCTTTAATGACGGCTTGCGCTGACAGACGCAGCACCTGAAATATCAGCGTAACCTTGTTTATCAGTGTTGCTGTGACATTCAAGGCTTTAACAAACTTTAAATGACTCATTAGGTGAGAGTAAATAAAGTCTGAATAGTCTTTCTTAGAATTACTTGTGTTTGGCTATTTACATATGAGTAGTTTTTGTTAGAGATGCACACCGAAGTGTACAGCCACACAATCCTTTTGTAGTTTCGTCGCACCACTTTTTATGGTAAAATAAGTTGTCAGGAAACATGGCATTTTACAGATGAATGGTTTTCAGCTCCTTTCAGTTCCAATAACAAATGCAAAGAATGTCTGCACCCAGCATCTCAAAAACCAAAGCACTTAGTCAAGTGCTTTTTGGAAAAGACTGAATGGGCTCTTAGTCCACAATAAATCAGATCGGCTTCCTGACAGCATAAACTACCCCATTTAAGTTCTGGCAGGTGCATAGCTACTACTGAACAGCATCAGATAAGTTAGTACATTGTATAACAGTGCTGAAAAGCAGCAGAAATGGATATCTCTTCGACTTTATTTACCCGGATCGACACTGCAGCTTGTCCCTGGGGTTCCCCATGTTGTTCTCAGCAGGGAGGAAGGAGATAGTGCCTTCATAGTAGTTGTGGCTCAGAAAGGTTTTCACCCCTGGAACAAAAGCACAGTGTGGGTCGCAGAATGCAAGTTTTATTTGTTGTGTTTAGTTCAGCTCTAATAATACCTGACAAGACAATTACGAGTTAAATTCTTAAAGAGCACACAACTAATTGGACCACTATTCTTTTTCCTCTTGAAGCTGTTGGAGGATTAACTGGGTAAAAACAAATAATTTTAGCAAAGTTATAATGGTATACTAATGATAGCACATGGCTGTATTTATAATCCTTGTTGTGTTTAGTAGCTCAGGTTGAACCATTTCTGCACATACAGCAGAGTTACTGGCACACAAATATAATTGTGGATAAACTAATCCCTAAATTACAGAGATACAAATCCTGATTCTCTGCTGTCAACCATGTAAAAAAAAGTTAAAGCATCAGGTGGTGGGTCTAAGAAGAGAGTACTTTTAGCCTTTTAGAGGAAGCTGATTTCTTCACAGATTGCCTGTCTCATTTACTACTGTCAGGTAGTGACAAAATATCTTTATAAAAGTTACATTATTATATAGTAATATTGTACTATTGTTACTGAAGACTTGCTTGTATTGGGGAAACACATTTCAGAGTTAAATTATGCCACTGATACCTCTGTTTTTACTTGTTTCTATAATGCTGCACATTGTCTACACATGCAAAGTGATGTTTTTCTTATATATATTGTATATAGGCCTATATGTATATTGTATATTGTGTTGTATATATTTGTATGTGCACAAGCAGATTCAGAGGAGGGAAGATCATTGCAAATTTCCCCAATGTGGGACAAATAAAGGTTTATCTTACCTTATCTTATTTCTAATTGATCATGGTGTGTTTTGCTCTGTGCATTCTTTAATAAATTAGATTCTCGGTTAGCAATTATTCTGATCTGTACACTTGCCCACGGCTTAATTAAGCCCAGTTTCATAATTTAGATCATAAGGTGGATGCCTTTGTTTAAAGCACCTTACAGTGCAATGAGTGCAAGAATAAATGTGTAGCCCCAGCAGGAAGAGAAATCTGTGGTTGCTACCCAGTCCCACTACACTGAATTCACAAACCTGCCTCTGTGTGCTGGATTTATATCTTTAATCTTCCAAAGTCTGGATCCAAAGCTCAGAGCAGGACCGGCAAGCTCAGGGATAAACTCCAGGTTACCTCACATTAAAATAAGCCGGCATGAGGCCAGTAAGCTCAGAGGTCAGTGAGCCAAGGGTTAAAAAAAGCTGGAGGTTTCTAGGTGGGCTTAGCATGAAAAGTCACTAAAGTTTAGATACCTGAAAGGTCATATCTAGCAGGACCCAGCCATCTCTTCCTCTCGCTGTCTGTCAGCACATCACCATAGAAACCGTAGCCAAGCAACGAGACAGAGTACCGGAGAAAGGAGTCGTTGTGGTGAACTGAACAGGCGTCCATCGGCTGGGAATCACCTGTTAGGACACACCCATCGGTTGCTTGCAGCTTTTTCCTCTGATAACATCTCATAAAACTTCACCACACTGACACGTGCGCTCTAAATTCTCTCCGAGTCGTTCAGTGACGTCTACTCACCCACAATGATGTGTAAAGCAGAGGTGACCGGATCATTTGTTCCCACTGTGGCAAAGCAGATACAGTCAGTGGACCCTGTCGGATATGAGACACACAGATCCGTCGTCAGCAATATTTCAACAAAATGTGTGGTTCAATGTGTTTAAATGTATAGACAGTTCTCTCTGTGGGAGCGACAAAAAGGTCCTTGTGGTAGACAACCTCCTGTCCAAATCTGACCCAGAAACACTTACAATGGCACACATACACTGTAGATACCAGTTTTTATCTGGATCACACCACGTTTCTAAAAACAACAACCTGAAAAACTTGAAAGATCACATGACTCGTAAGCACATAGTTCCAGGAACACTTCTTGGAAAACATCTTTGCCAACATCTACAAGCATACTGGGATGTATCCACAAACAAAAAACAAGGGTCTACAGCCATGCTAGCATGGTAATGTCAGTATTCTCATCATAAGTGTGATGGCAATGTGTCTTCAAAGCTTTATGTGGTCGGGCATGTTGCGAGACAGATGTGCAGATCTCTTATTCATAGTTGAAATCAGCCAGAAAAGATTTGGTCCTTGGTAGAGTTACATGCCTTTCAAAGCTGCAACCAAGTAAGAAAAATTCAGTTGAATGATTTTATTAAGCGGAAGTAAGGAGACGTTTCAGTCATAAAGTTAACTAATCGGACAGCTCCAGGCCCTGGGCTACAAATGAGGGATAAGAGGCATCCCCTGCCTTGAGAGAAATGTTGAGTTTGATATTTAATCTTTCAACTTGAGAGGTAATAAGGCTCTATCTCTCTTTCTGCGCCACATGGCGTAATTTCAGACCTATCTGCCCTGCTTTGATCATCTTCAAGTGGTGAAATGGACCTACTGCTACTGATAAAAGACAGAGAGAGCGGAGAGAAGAAAGTGAAATCTAGCTAGTGATGTTTTGAGCTGGCTCACAGAGGCGTGACAGTGGGAGATCAGACCTGTCATTCAGCGGTGGACGCACATATGAGTATGAAGATGAGCTCTCTCTCTCTGCTCCTGCACTTTCTATGAATATCACTTATCTGCCCTTTGCTCCTTCTCCCTTGAGCCTCATAATCACATCCGAGCACGTTCCAAAAGCTCCTGACAGGGCTGCACCATACCTGCTATTTTGCTGAGCGTAAGGAGCGGTGACATATGCTTTGTGACTCTGCTTAAGTTACCCAGTAAAGCCCAGCTGACTTTCAATGGATTTAAGTGGTGCACACAGATGTTCAGTGATGTTCAGTCCTCAGATGTTCAATGTTTTATTCCCCTTTAGTTACTCAACCGCAGTAGCCTGCTGGCATATTCAGAGGAGAGAGCATAAACTGTCACAAGGCGTAGCCTCGGCGGAAAAGCTCCAGTTTTTATCTCCATTTTGCCCAAAACTGTCTCACCAGTAAGATCATCTTGGCAGTGAAATCATCAGGGGCAGGGACAACAATGGAGTCTAGATGCTTTTTAGTGCTGTCCCGAAAAGGATATTTTTGCTCTTTGAATCCTCAGCACATGAATTTATTTATAGCTGCACTTGTGGCAGTGTCTTACAACAACAGCAGTGAACCCCAGTGAACCAGACAAGCGGACCTTTGAACAGCATACACTTCTAGTTCTTTCATCAAAATAATCTAATTTCAATGTGTCAGGGTTAACTGACATTCCCTTTCAGGCCATAAAAGCTCAAACCAGAATATCAGAAGCACGTCATGCAAAAAACATCTGACAGAAACATTTGTGTGTACGACAGCTCGGTGACAAGGCTATAAATGAGTTCATGACTCTGAATGACTGTGAGCCTTGGCATAGAGGACTTTGATACCTTACGAAGACATCACCATAGCTTTGACAGCGATATTGATCATTATATTGATGAAATCATAAATCACACGCTGGAGGCAGAGATACGCCCTCTCATGTTAATGCAAAAGCACAACATCAAAGTTTATGGATGTGTGGCAGACCGTGGGTTCTGCCTGCTATTTTTCATTATCGCCATTATTTGAGACATTAGTGGTGTTTTGAAAAGAAAGTTACAATCTGTTTCACAATCAATAAAATGATGAAGGTGAGGACACTGGGGACATTATGGTTTACGGTCAGTGCCTCCAGTGGTGGGTAGTAATTACATTTACTCAGCTGCATGTGCTTGAATAATTCTTTTAATTAATTGTACTTCTAACAGTTGTTGTTTTGCAGAATTTTTACTTTCACTCTAATACATTTGTGATATATGTGCTTCTGCTCTACAGACACTGGGCAACACAGTTTGTGCTACTTTTACTGATACATGGCGTAAGGTCTGTGTGGGCAGTGTGTGGTGGAGCGAGAAAGGGAGGGTGAGCAGCAGAGAAAGTGGCAATGAATACAAGCAGAGTGGTGGTAAAGTTTAGCAGTCAGTGTGCAGTTTGTTAACCATAAAGGCTGCAATTTAGAAACAACAGAAAGCTCCCATGTGTTATTTCCCTGGCAACTGGGGAGCGACAGGGTTATTCAATTCAATTAAAAGAAAGAATGATTCATCACCGAGGGGAAATTCCTGAGGAAGGCTCAGTGAAGAGAACATATAAGCAGAACCTGTAAGGACAATGCGTGACAGACAAACAGTGACCACGAGGCAGAGACAGTACAGGACAAACAGATGGTCAAATGTTCAGCAGTATCGAAGAAGGAATCGACTTAAGGCCCTGGAGGAAAACAAACATCTCCCCTGTGCCAATTACTGTCACTGAGTGCACACACACACACACACACACACACACACACAATGACACACATGCTGAATGACCTCTTGTGGTTGCCATGATTCAAAATTTTTGAGAAACCTGCTTTATTAACCGTCTTATACCGTCAACACTGCTGACTCCTGACTCAAGTCTGTCAAAGGCCACATTTTGGCCTCAAAAAGTCCATCTACAGAAAAGTTTGGTTTTGTTTTGAACCGGAGCATCTCCAGATTAATTCCATACCCATATTATGTTATGATCCACTAAAGTTAAGCACAACATGACATGAATAAATCCCTGTTTCTGTTGTCTTTGCCGCCATCTTGACTGTAAGTGAGCATGTGTGAACAGCTGTTGTGTCGCAGTCTGTGCCTCTATCAGATTGTGTTTCCGATAGCAGAGCCGTCTGCCATTGGGTGAGGCGTAGTGTCAATAGCCTGGATCTGCACTCTTATGAGTCCACTTTTCTAGTTTCATTTGTATTTGAGAGTTTTCATCCCAGAGCCCTGGGGTTTTCACTGACAGACTGAGGTATCTGAACGGAAGCATGATGGCAAGATGTTAGACCTTTGTACAGTTGAGTGAACAAAGTAGACATTACACACCTTACATTTTTTCATCTGTGATTGTAAAAGGACAAAAAAGATAAGTGAACATCCAAATCATGGTTGTAATTGGCCTAAAAATAATGTACTGTGCCCTCAATCCCTCTGCTATTACCATCATGCTGTGCACCTGACAGCCTCATATTGGTCTTCATGTGCTGCATAGCTATCCACATGACAATTACAGTGAGTTTAAAATGTCACACAGTACGTTTTCATTTATGGCACTTGGAATGACTGACCCTCTGCAGGCCCCTATTGGGACCCCCTACCCTGTTGCCATAGCGATTCTCTTATGTAACTCAGCATCTCCAGACCAGCAGGGACGAGGTTCTTCACAACTCAAATCAATATCAGCCCTCTCATGTGGGGAATGTCTGCAGAAGTGACCATTTAAGCTCGTTTTTTCACATATGAGTGAATGTTACGGCAAAATAATCAGCTCTAAAAAGAACCCTTGAGCTTCGAATCTGGAGATGTTTCAGTATACAAGCTAATGTTTACCTGTTCAGTTTGTCCACTGAAAAATAAGGAAAACAACATAATGAGGCCATAAATGCCAGCACTTTTAGGCGGGATGATTTATATACATTCACATCAAGGTATTTGACACCATAGACTTAATAGATTTGACTGAGTTGCTGAAGTTCTTACATAAACAGTTCTAATTTTGTCATTATTTTGCAATTTTGATGAAGCCAGCAGCTGGTTAACTTAGAAGTTAATGGTTCTAGCCAAGAAAGAGTCAATACAACTGCCCCATAAAATCCCAACGTGTCTTTTTTACACTTGTTGACTTTGGGCACAGCCAAGGTAGCCATTTCCCCCTGCTTTTCCAGGCTTTGTGCTAAGCTAAGTTCATCATTGAGACATGGGAGTGGTATCAAGCTCACCTGCAGGAATGATCCCTATGCGTAGAGAACACGGCGCCAACTCAGCATCCGATCGGTCCTGGTCCACGCCATTGTCTGTTTGGGTCCTGGTCACCAACCCGTGCAGGATCTCACTGAACATCCCATCCCCACCCACACACACCACCCTGGACAGACGAATTATATTAACAACTTACATGAGTTTGATACATTTGAACATTACTGAGGAGAATTTTATGAGAAAAATAACTATATAGCCAGAAAATCTTATACGACAATACAACTAAGCCTCAAGTGTAACTGTGAAATCCTTCACTACATACGAACCATAAGAATATCACACTGTACCACCCAGCATTACACTTTCCTTAAGTGTATATGAAAACCTTACAGAAATGGACTATAAATAATATGAACTGCAGAGTAAAAGCATAGCCCTGCTCTGCTGGACAGAATATCTGATGAGTAGAAGCTGGAGATGGCAGGGCACTCAACAGGAAAAGCCTTTCATGTTATTGATGCACTTTATATTCGGCTATCGGCTGCATTTTATCCTCAATTTCTGCCTTCACTTAAAGTTGTGAGTGTAGCATCGTGTACATTTTGTATCGAAAAGATAAACTCATGTGATTTATGTGATTTGCAGATTAGGATAAATTTTACAGTTACTTTAAGTAGTTCTAGAAAACAGAATCAGCTACCTACTGCTGCTTTTGTTACAGTTGAGCAGTTGATTTGAATTGAATGTCTGAAGCAGTAGAGTTGACATACAGAGTAGAGTCAAAGATTGATTTTGTTCCTATGTCGCTGAGAGGAACTTTTGTGTGACTACAGGGACTGTAAATCCCCCACTAGTCATTTCACTTATGGAGTACCACAGGGATCTATCCTGGGTTCTTCACTATTGTCCATCTACTTGTCCTTTGATTCAAATTATCAACGTAGCAACTGAGATCTGTCTTAAAGAAGTTAAAAGCTAACTAACTAACTAACTAATCTCAGCACTTATCTCAGTTAAACACATATGCTCACAAATATTTCTGCCTCTATTAACATTAGCATATAGCTCAAAGCACCATTGTGCCTAAACACAGTCTAACAGAGCTGATCGCATGGCTGTAGACACTTGTTATTCTGTGCTTTTATACTGCATTTGCTCTTTTAATTTCTTCCCTTAAATTGCTCTTAATTTCAATCTTAATAATTTATATTTTATGACACTATACATATCTTGGTTTATATGTCTTGTGAAAGCCTTTGTACTATTGTTATTATTGTTGTTTCTAATGATGCAGTTTATCTGCCATTTTAGGAAATCCTGATCTATGCAGGTTAAACGCCTGAGATCAGCAGAGTGACACTGGCTGCTAAGTGTTAGAAACATGCAGGGTTTTGCAATTATAATCTGACACATCACCCATTACAGCATAACAAACTCCTCATATGTGATAATTGATATACAGCTCATGGCAAAGTGTCACAATGATTTTATTACAATATGAACAGAAGAAGAGTCAACTCCATGTCACAGAGAAGAACTGGTGTTGAACGCCTGAAAGCAGCAGCTACTGAGGTTAAGTACTCACCCATCATATTTATCTAGATTGGCCTCTGTTTTCAAGTGGTCCCTGGCATGATTGGCCCGCTCTGTAACTATGGAAACAAATTAAATCACAATTGTTAGCACAAGTTCAATGAAAGTGGATATACTGAAAAAATAACTGGACTCTTTGTGGCTTGACTCGTTGAACAAGAATACCATTACTGGCATTTTGAAAAACAAGACAAGGAAAATTAGAGCACTTTTGCAACATTTACTGGAACCTGTCATGCAGATTAATGTTCAGAAGACAATAAGGCACAAGACAACCTAATTCAGCTACTGTACATTAGCCCTCAAAATAATTTCTGGGTCCACAAAAACAAAAACAATATTTCAAAAGTAAATCTGTTTACTAGACATATAATATCCACATGAATGCAATCCTGCAATTCATAGCAGCTGTAGGAAGCCCAGAGTGAGTAGTATTCATTCTGATGGACTATCAATACCACAGACTATGTGTAGAGGTAGCAAACACTTATTGAATAATAGATGTGTTTGGATACCCAAGCTTATCAACTATCACTGCTTCCATTAAGGTGGTGGCATGATTAATGGCTCTATAGGCCAAATCATATCCTTGGAAGCCTCTTTGGTTCCTGCGAGAGGCCACAGTGGCAGTGGAGATCTATATGGCGACCATCGAGGCTCATTTTTTATTTAAATGTTAAAAAAACGCTGCTGATAGGGACCCACCAATCACGTCTGCTGAGATGCAGGCGAGGCGAAAGAGTGGAGCCACCTTCTGCTTGTAAATACGCTTCCCACGCCGCTTTCCCCCATAGGGATTGATGTACACCAGGAGGCTCTTCGGTCGGCTGGCTGCGAAGTGAGGGAGGGGTATGAGATAGTCATTAAAAAGGCTCAGCGTTTACCTTTTTTACAAATGTGTACCTGACAGCAGCTTGATGAAGTTTTCATTAACCAGAGACCTTTTTCAAAATGCTCAGTCAAACTGACTGGTGCCCAAAACACACTGACCAAGAAATAAATGGTGTGCCAACTGACTCTGGGAGGAGTGTGAAGCAATTCAGAGGTGCTGCATCATTTGGTGATAAACCAACAAAGTGCTGCGATGGAGAATACTAAATGGCTTGTTTATGGCTGTTGTGGAAGGCTGCGTTTAGGACAACAAACTGAGATACAGAAGCTGCTAAAATTGAAAACGAATGGATTGGGATCAAATGTTAAATGAGCACAAAGAAATATTGGGTGCAATATTGTTTGGCAATAAGACAAGAGTTCCATTAGATTACATAAATGGATTGTCGATGGATGATGTAAAGATGTACTGCGGAGGAGACGAACACCACAGAGCACACTAAGACTCCTAATGAATGTTGTTAATTTTCTTGAATTGATTCAATCTGCCAGCCAAACTGGAGCAAAGCAGACCATTTCAAGTGGGTTAAGCCCATCTTACACTCTCATTTCAACATGCTATATATGTACAAAATCCTGTACAAGTCAATCGTGTAATAAGTAGTGTAAAATACTGTATTTTAGACTCCAACTACTCCAGAATTGTAAGCAAAATATGTTGTGACTGATTTGTGACATTTTTATGGTCATGTAATATGTTAATACATCGTTGGAAGACATATCTAATTTTTTACATCTTCAGTTTGATCTTTTTTTCCTTCCCTGACGAATGATGCAAACATTTTGACGGATAATGTGCATTATGTACATTTTCACTCCAAAGTTAGATCTTTTGTGTGCCCTTAAAAAGCATGTTAACATGTCGGGGGCAGATATGCACAGTGAGCCAGATTTGAGGAGTTCTCTTACGTTCAAACCAGCCAAAGACATTTTTATACGACACTACACTGTTTTAATGTTTGTAATGCCACCATTTATATGTTCACACTGTTGTTGGTGGCTCCATTCTTTATGTCTGTGCCTGTGAGCTTCTGTCTAGAAGAGAAATGCAGGAAGGCCAGCTCTACTATAGGTTTACCTCTGGGCTCTCCTGAGGCAATTAATACTACCGAAGAGAGTGAAACATTTTTTATGGACAATAATGTACAACATATTCAGATTATGGTTAGAGAGTAGAGGAGCTCATTCTGCAATAGGTCCTGTCTTACATGTTGACTCTGTTAAACATGGAAAGAAGGCAGTAGTGGTGCATTTACTCAAGAATTGCACTCTGCAGTAAACTTTAAGGTACTTATACTGTTTCATTTGATGCTATTTTAGATTTCTAAGCTGCTGCATTTTGCAACTTACTGTGATGTCAGTATGGTTTAATTATGCTAACCAGTATGTGGAGTTTAAGATGACAATATGACATTAATATATTCTAACCCTTAAATGACTTCCTCAGTCAATCTGATATTCTGTTATTTGTACTTTTAATGTAGAAAAATGTTCGCGTTAATATGCTCCTGAATTCCTGCAGTTAAATTTGGGTCTGTGTAGTGCTGCTTAAGGGCTATATGTATTCCAGTTCCACACCTATTGGTGCAAACACTCACGAAGGCAGATTCTTTGTACGTGTCACTTTTATGGCGCCTAGTCAGTGAACTGATTCTCCTTAAGTTGAGCTCTGATTAAGTTCAAAGTACATCACCACGTCTGTTAGGGCCAATCATTAAGCAGTACATACTGATTAAGGACAGTTGCTCATTGATAACTTGGATCCACTGCTCGCACACTCCCTTATTGGACGAGTGGAAGGTGACATCGCTACACCGCCAGTGGTGCTGCCTCGTCCTTCTTATGTAGGACACTGCAGAGAAACGAAATAGAGGGAAGGAACAGAGTGTGAGACAAAGAAAAGATATATTGTTATGCCTTGCCATACTATAATTGTTTATTTTTCTTGCATGGACCTTTGTGGACCTTCACCCTTTCTGTTACACCACAACCACTTACCAACCAACACCTCACAGTTCTTGGACCAAGCCTGGAAAAGCAGTGTAAACAAAAGAAAGATGATATTATACAAAAAAGAGAGCGAATGACCAAATGTGCTAAATAAAGCTGTACCTTCACAGATAAGAATCACTGTGAAACACCCATCATTTGAGTATTTTACATCAGCACGGGGGTTTCATACTTTGTCCATTTACACATTTTGCACTGACTGCATTCAGTAATACCTGGTTTTGCTACAGGACAGACTTAGCCTGTGAATGAACCCTGACTTCATCAGTCAGACAGCCAGGTCAATCAAATGTGGGAAATGAAGAAGAAGCCACTAATAAAGGCTCTGCTGGTAGTCTCTACAAAAATTGGAGATGGAGTCAAATAATATCCTGTTAAGGAACATTACTGAAATATTTACATTAAGGACCAAAAATTCACTTGCTAAGCACTTTGACGGCAGATTCACTCTCTAAGCATTTCAAAGTTAAGTGATCACACTGAGCATTATTTTCATCGGATAGAAAAGTTAACTTTTCAGGCAAGTTCTTCAGTCTAAAATCACACACAGCACCTCATACTTACAGTGGGCTTGGCAGAGAAAATCACCCTTTAATAAGTTATATAATCGGGATGTTAGTGATGGAATGTGTCTCCCAAACCAAGTTTCCACAGATCACGGGAATGCAGTCATGTCAGGCTCAACACTCTAATGGCAGTAAAAGCTGAAATGAGTGAGGCTCAGTTTAGTGAATTTAAGTGATAAATGATGTAAATCCAATCTTATTTGGTTTTGATCTAATGGCTCAACATTTAGCATTAGGCCATAAGTCACTGGCATTCTGCCATCTTAGACCCATCAGTTAAGCTGTGAGGGGCTCTCTTACTAATGCATTACTTTCAAAATGTGGAGCTGTCTACAGGCTTATTTCCAGTGTCAGATCACTTGTGATTTGTTGAGCTGAACACAGACTCTTGGCACACTTACCCAAAATGTAACTGTGATGTGACTTTAACTTACTACAGTAAAATTAAAGTGACAGTGATGAAAAACGGCTTCAGGCACTATTGTTGGAAGGAACAAAAGATGCTGCATCTACCTCTTAAAGGAGCACTTCAGCGGATAAGTCTTGTACTTCCATGAAGATGGAGGAATTGTGAGACATCCTGTCTTTAAGTCCCTTACATGGGTCAAGCCCCAAAATCTCTAGATCCATCACTTCCCATAATGCAGCATGTCATTATCTTACACTTGACAAAACTCCACCAGAACCACAAAAGACATTATACAAGTTTATTTCCAACAAGTTAATCAACTTTTATGTGTAAAACAAGCGGAATGTCCCTTTAAGTGTGTATATCAATGTAGATTGTATACCTGTGAATGCATGGGGATACAGATGGGATTGCTGCTTGGCTTTTTTCTGACTGCTCCTGGTCCCTGTGTTGTCTTGGTCACCTTCTCGGGTCTTGCGAACAGCCACTATTTCACACACCTGGACCTCATGTCTGTGTGCTGGAGGGACATTAACAAATTAATAATTTGCTCAACTGCATTTACACAATAAGTAGAGCATGATGCCCTTTTGCTGGCACAGTTAGTCTGTATGATAAAGTCTGACCTGCACATGCACACATACTGACAAAACAAAGCAACTGTGGCAGTGACTATGTGACATACTGCCAAACTGCTCAGCTGACTGAAGCATTCATATTTTGGTTCAGATCATTAGCTGCAATAGTCAACTTATTAACAAAAGGATCACATGCCTGAGTGTAATGTGAAAAGGCCACACAGAACTATAACCTGACTCCACAGTTCCCCTCAGTTCTATGAAGCTCGTTCCAGACCATTGTGTTGGTTTTATGGCCCACAACGTTCACTGTTTATTGTGTTTGTTCAATCTCACCAGTCTCATCAGCCTCAATTCCAGATGTAACAAGCAGCTGTTTCAGAGAAAATATGCTTCCTGCATAGCACCAAATGGCACACAGACAACGTTGGCTATTACTTGGTACAAGTCAAGTCGAACATTTAGCACCTAATGGTCCAGATATTCCCTCAGGAATTGGTGGGGACCAAAACAGAGGTAAAATTAGAATGAGTATTGAACTATTATTTATCGAATGAGACATGACTTCAAATGATTGCTAATATAGCTCTACATCTGCTGCCAACTGTTAGTTAACACGTTAGCCTTACTTAAAAGGAGATAATACTGGATGCTTTTGTTTACAGCTGCTTTTGCTGCCCCCAAGAGGCCAAAAAAATTGTAAACAATGGTAAAAACAAGTTTTGGTTGGTTTTCAGTTACAAAAGTATATTGTGTCGCTCTGACCTTAGAATAGGGGCCCACCATTCATTTCTGACACAGTACAATGAATGGGAGAAATAGCACAGCCTTATCCCAAGAGAGCCGGGAAGAAACCGCGCCTTGTTGTCCTTTTCTCTCACGGGAACGGGATTCAGACGGCTAGCTTAAAATGGCTTTAGGATGAAAGACTTTGGCAGTGTTTGAATGGTTTGTTCATTAACAGAATTTGTCGAGTATGGTGTGATCTGGTACCTCCTGGCAGTGAGGAGAGAGAGGTCAGCCAACTTAGAGAGCCACTGAGTGACATCAAAGGATTTAATAGGCATTAATTCACTATGTTTGACAGGCAGAGATTGGGAAAATAAAGGGAACTGCTGGGAACCCTACTATGAAACAGAGCAACCAGGAGAAATCATTGCAGAATAGCTTTAAGACCCAACATTTTGATTGTAAAAGGGTGCAACTCAATGCCAAGAAGGTGATGGCTATACTATATCTTACAACATATCTTTCCCTTGTGAACTATTCCCATATTTGAATATTGAAATCCTGAGCATTCAAGCAGAGAAGATGGCTATGCTACCAACGGAACAAATTCAAAGAGCACTTTCACCAGGAAAGGACAATATTACTTGCAATGAGTTTAACTGACCTCTTCAACTGCTCACATACAGGCATTCCAGGCTCTCCTACAAATTTATTCAGCTGATATGCTGAAATGGATAGGAGGGAGGCATGACATATTATTTCTCTCCTGGGAGTCTGAGGGAATAGGATTTCATTTCTTTCTCAAATAAAAATGATGCGCCATGCAGGCATGAATAACTTTGTGGCCATCGATATTCACACTTTGACAAATAGGAAGAGTTATGGCCATGAAGGTAATGGCTTATTTCAGAAAAAAAAAGAAGAGAGGGAATGAGGAGTTTCATTCCAACTATTTGAAAAACGGCACCTAGAGCTCTGCCCAAGTGATTGTTTGCGTTGAGTTAAAATATATAATGGATTACTGAAGGTTATTGCGACTTACACGTTCCATTCATTTTCTGAACAGCTTGTCCTGCTCTGTGTATGTAACAGTACATGCAATTGATATTTTGATTTTCAAATCACCTGACCTGCTCATCTTTGGACTGAGGGAAGATACCAGAGCGGAGACCAAACTGTTATCAACCCTCTATCAAACTCCAGTGAACCAGCAGTGGCTCTGTTCTATTCAAGTGTCCCAGTCAGCCATGACAGCATGACGGTGAGCCTAGCATGCACAGTGCCGGGACCCTGGAAATGAAGCAGCTGAATGGAATTCGGCCATCATTCATTTCATTATTTTATATTACTTTATTATTTACACCTGTGCTTTTCCCACAGTGGCATGCAAAAATGTGCTGTGTGAAAAACACCTGTAATGCCTCATTGTTGACAGTGAGATTTAGGTTAATACGTTGCAATGACCAACACTCGTGGATGTTTACAGAGAGTCTTAAGGGATAAACTTCCATTGAGGAAGCTGTTGATTTAAGCACACCTTCTACACATATGCATGAGGTTGTGGAAAGTAAATCCCAGCAGGGAGGAAGCTGAGACACTAATCTACTCTTACTGTTGTTTCAGATGTGAAACATGTGTCACTGCTATTTTGACTTATCGCTGAGATGTGCAGCAAATAGACACGGCACATTGAGAGGGGGATCGTCTAACATGTCAAAAAGCATTGCTTTTATGCAAGTGTACAAAGATAAGGAGAAGCAGATTATCGTTGGTGTTGCATGTTGATAGTAACAACTATAGTCGGCATGAAATGGCATGAAAGATTACAACAAACTGTATTCAATTTGACATAATTCAACATGAAATCTTGCATTTTTCTGTTTGTTTCATATCTGAGAACCAATCTTGTACCAGAGTTGTACCAAAACACTCAGTGGAATATATTAGAATATCTTATCTTGTTTCTTACACATTTACATGTTTGTTATCTTAAGCTCTCTGGTTACGTTGAAATCCAAAAATATGAAAAATGCATGAATTCTTTTCCGTGTGTTAGCCTGGTAGGCAAATCCATTTCTGTCAAAGACAAAAAGCCAACACTTATCACTGAGTCAGTACGGGGGGGAGTCTCTCTCGCTTTAGTCAGGTCTGTCCTTTGAACAACTTGGTCAAATTAACCCTAGAAACAAGCTCAAATCCAACAATCCCAGTGAATTGTGTGAGGGAAGGAACTGGAAACAAAAGCTGACATTCCCACATTCTAACACTGCTCCAGTAACCCTGCCACACACACTCACAGAGAACACACACACACTTAGACATGCACACACAAGTACACAATAATCCCACACATATCCACACACAAATTCCCTACTTTTTAGCTCAGTGCAGTCCCTAAGCTACATGCTAAGCTCGCGGCCATACAAGGCAGATCCTCTCTGCTCTGCTCTGACATACTTTTTCTTTGTGCTTGAAAAGAATCTTAACACTGGCAGTCAGCCAGTGTGTGCTTCCTATTCTTACCACAGGGCTCAGTGAGTTACTATGAGCTGCAGAGGTCCTGCTATCTGCAAAAGCTCCGCTTTTCAGGAACTGGCGGGGAAAGGGTTTAATTTTTAATGTCTGGGACTTGTTCTCCACTTTAAAGAAAGCATTTAAATGTTTGTTTTGTTGCTGCATAGGTAAGGTGATACCTACACACACTGATATGGAAGACTGGTGTCATTTGGGGTGATGTGAGTCTGCCATTGTCTGCAACCATTTTTCAATAAATGGCACATGATTTGTTTTTCAGCATTTACTTTATTGCTTTACTTGACACTGCTGCTGCTCCAGCTATCATTTACTGCTAATAACTTGGATGTGACAATTGAGTGTGAGATGACAAGCCCTAACATTTCCAAGAGACAAACCCCAAACAATCATTCATGAGGAGGGCAATCGAGATTAAAAAAAAAGGCAAAATTAAAAACAAACACTGATATTGCCGCTTCAATAATATTCATGGCAATGGTGATTAAATTGGTGTGACCTGGAGCGTGAAGCTTTGTGTTCGTTACTCAGGATTCCCAGCAGAACCCAATGTAAACACTTTTGAGACTGCCAGGTGATATTGATATCAATGTTGTCATATAAAACCATAACTACTTCTAACTATGTGACTCATGAAACAAAGCAGTTACAACAAGCTACGGTCCAATAACTATTAAACTCAAAATCAATATCCATTTGAATGGGGGCAAAAAAGGTAAAGTCACTTTAAACAAATAGTTTTGGGACTTATTTGCTTTCTTGCTGAGAGTTACAACTTAAGATCGATAACACTCTGGCGTCTGTATACTGAAAATGTAACTACAGCCACCAGCTGGTTAGCTTAGCGTAGCATAGAGGCTGGAAAAAGGGCAAAAGCTGTCCTGATGCTGTCAAAACCCACAAAATCTACCTAGCAGGAAGTCCCTGTACTCGGCCAAGAAATAGTGACGTGCAAAAGAGCCCATAAAACCACAATTATACATGGATTAAACAACTAAGATATAAAGTGTTGATTATTGTGCTTTGCTCTATGGTGCTGGTGGGCAAATGTATTTGCTCAGGTTAGAACCACGCTATAGCTATTTCCCAATTTCCAGAAACCGAATAAGTGTCTTTTCCAAAATATCAAACTATTCCTTTGAAATTAAAACCATCCATTTGGTTCTAATGTTTGTCACTGAGAAATTTACCAAATCACACACAATTGAACACAGCCTTGATTCAGGTTTCAGTATCCCCACAATAGAGTTGACTGTAATGGAAATAAGGCCAAGTTCAAAGAAACAATCATGTGGAATGAGGACAAGGAGCGACACAGAGAACGAATCCCTAACCCTGGCATGTGTAACTCTATCAGGGTGCAAGACAGGGAATGGACCTCAAATTCTGGCAACGACCGTGCGTTGCTTTGCCCCGAGTGTGAGTGTAATCCCAAACTCTGGCATCGTATTTGCCTTTCTCTTCAGAGCCAGAAACATCCAGGTCCTCAGGGCTCAGGGTGCCACTGGTTTCCACTCTAACCACATGAGATGGATTATCACCTGCCATGTGCTATTGTAATCTGTTAAAGGGCCAGGACCAGTTTGTAGATTTTTACGCAGTCTGTGAATTTATATTGCACATGATCACATACATCAGTGATTCCCAACCTTATTAGCTTGTGACTATCACAAATTGCACGTGTCTACACGCTGTGACAAGGTCAACTAAAGAGTGAGTATCCCCTCTTGTAAACCTACAGATAAATTAGCCAGTGATTCACAAGAAATTGTAATCCCTCAGATTTATTTTGATGCCACTTGAGAAACACCGCAGTCTCAGATTGGAAACCATTGCTACAGTACATGCCAGTACACTTGTTGGTGCTACCTGCAGGCTGCATATTCTATTATTCCAACTAAATGCTACACATGCACGCATGAGCAACGTGTAGTCTCTGTTCAGCCCATTACTGTATCATCCAGGTTTAGGATTTGGGAGAGCCTGTCTATAACCGAGAGCACAGACTAGTAAAGTGGTTTCTTTAATAGATGGCAAAAAATTCAGAAGTGTTCGGGAAGGATTTAAAGTCATTGGTCTTGGCAAGAACTGCATCCTTCAATAATAGAAGAAACATGATCTACTGTAATAGAGCCGAGGAGGCCTGTTAAATTCAGCTCTTTTAGAAGAGATACAATCCACCGTGTAATTTAAGATCATGGCGCTGAAGAAAAGTTTCTGATAGACACACACAACTGGAGCAGAATTTGGTGTACAAAAGGTTGTAGCTTGGCAGGAAGCCTATGCAGTACACGGTCACCTTTTGTACTTTCAGAGGTACTATTATGAGTATTATCATGTACCCCAGGTATAAAAATATAAAATCTAACTGCTTTGTTTTATACATTCTTTGGCCTGTTCAGGCCGGGTCACACCAGAGAAAGTCATTCTTCTTTTGCTTGAAGAAGCTTCGGTGACTTAGAGCCTACTTGTAAGGCTAGTTGGAGAACAACAGCAGCTGGTGAGCTCACGGCTAACTCGCTATCCAGACGGGGACATGATGGTGCTATAGTCACAATAGCTCCCAAAGCTTCCTTTTATTTCTTTTGTACTGTGCCTTTTACTCCCCCTGGCATTTTGTTCCTGGAATTCGACATAATTTGATAGAGAGTTAATTAGGAGAGAAAAAAGCTCTCTGAGTTAACTACCTGTCAGTCCACAAACTTGTTAGCTCTGTTGCTAATGGGTCAATAACCACCTTCATGGTGAATTAACCTGTGCTTGTTATGATACACCTGTGAAAAATGTTTTGACTGGAATCGTGATCCTGCTCATCCTGCTTCCCTAAAACTGGGTGGCATCCCACCAGACAGGATTCCACTAAAAACACTGGCTTCCTCCAAAGTGCCTCACATCAACATAGCGTCTGTGAATTCCTCTTCACACCCTCGACGTTTCAGACACGGGTGCTAAAGTGACCCCACCCCAGACATTCTCTTCATCAGCCAAAATGTAAAATGAGAATCGTACAGATTTTGATCTGAGAGCGTTTGATCTTGACTCCGTGTATCCTATACATTCGTGTATGTGCGCAAAGGAGATTTTGTGTTTGTGTATATGATATCTCTGACAGCCAGCACCTGGCCTCACCTTCTTTTAGTCCTCTGACAACAACAAGCTGTCATCATATTCATATTCTGCTGTTGTTCTCTGCACCCCTCCCTTTACACAGTGGATCAGTATGTAATCCCTTTATTGTTACTGTGGTTTGGCGCTGACAATGTGTTAGAGGACAAGCCAGCGCAAGCTTAAGGAAATGCTTGAGTTCTTAGGCGTTCCCACATTATTTATGCTGTTTTTATGTCATTCCTGTTTTACTGTTACACGCTGCATTCTGACTGACGTGCAACAAGGTTGAGAGAGAGGAGATAAGGAGGGTGTGAAACTGATAAAACTGCTTATGTTGTGGGGTGATGCAATCTAATATTTAAGTATTTTTGGCCCCAAGCTGGATATTAGTTGTAGAGAGGTCCATGTATGTAAGCGTTGTTAAGGTCATCCAGGTTATTGATTCGTTGTGTAATTAGCTTTAGAGGTGCTACACTTTACTCCGATTAACCCAAGCCGCAGGTAAATAAATACAATCAATGTAATGAAAGTGCCTGTACTGCTGCGAGTAATGCGGTATAAACCACAGTTTACCCAATCTCCAGCTGTCGTTTCCTGGCAGTGTTTATTTCTTTGTATCTCTCCTCCTCCCTCTGCAGCTGTCTCTCAATGTACAGACAGGGCTGTGCATTGAGCACCAGCTTTAGATTACAAAGCACAGATCTGCCTGGGTACACATGGCAGTGAGCTGTCAAACAAGACATGTGGATTTCTCCCAGGCACAATAGGTTTGTTAAGCCAATTCTTAGGCAAACAGATGGAGAGGAAAGGAAAGCAGAGGTGGAAGGTAAAACAGGAGAACAGATACCTGCGTTGCATTTTTATCTATGCCATAAATATCCGTTTAAACACGTTTTTTTACAACATAAATGTAAACTAACAAAGATGTAATGCTCCAGATTTCTGTTTTCATGTGCTTCCACACTAGCAGCACGGTGCTAGCATGGCAGTGTCAGTCAGTTTGTCCACCACGTTGGTCCAGACTTAAATATCTCAGCAAATACTAGATGGATTGCCATGACATCCTGTCATAATATGACAGTCATGGTCTCCAGAGGATGGAGCCTTGTGACTTTGATGATTCACTTTTTCTCCAGTGCCACCATGAGGCATTTTTATTGTCTCAAGCACTATTTCCTGGATTGCCATGAAATTCGGTACAGATAATCATGTTTCCTCCTATAGCTCCTAGCATGGTCTTCTTTTCCTCTGTTTCAAAAAATGTTGAGACTTTCTGTGTTTCTATGAGTGACTGATGCTCAGAATCATGTAGTTTTATTTGTCTTCTTTACTTGTTATATGTGGGTTTTGCTGTGGGATTTTATTACAAAGGAAATTGTGTGATGCCGCTACCCTATTTCAGCCTGATTTCCCATAATTCCAGTATCGCTATAAGTGAATCCCTGACTGTAGCACCCTGAATCTGTATCCAGCTCTGCCATATGGGAAAGCAAATATCTAAACCCCCCTGGCCAAGAGAGATATCCAGGCTTAGAGGGCCTGAGGAAGTACTACTCGCTAAGCATAGTGATTTGGGGGAGAGGGGAGATGCTCTCTAAAGCATATGCCATGATTTATTCTAGATTTTCCTCAAAGATGGGATCGTGCATTGTATCAGAGGAGTGACTCAAGCTTTTTGTGGACATAAGATTTGCTCTAGGCTCAGAGGCCATGCCATCTCGGTGATTGGATTTTGTTTGTGTGCGTCTGTGAGAGTGAATGTGTGTGTAAACAAAGAACATTCCTGGCTGGGATACCCCGTCTTGCTCTCTACTCAGCACATCTAACTGACGGATGCTCTGATTCGACCAAATCCACTCAAATGTCAAGCAGTAACATCCACTAATGTTGTCTAAACCAAAGCATCAAGACCAGAGTGATGTTTACTGCTCCGAACAGTTCCTCTTGGCATTTATGGCACTTTAGTGTCAGTTGGATGTTAGGGAAAATATAGGCCTATTGGGTAAAAAAAAAAAGGAAACTATGAGCGGAAGAAGACCTGTCAAATTTGAGTCACGCTGCATGATTTTCTGCTATCAGCTGGGATTAACTATCTCTGTCTTCTCAGTGCTGCAGCGGATTTGCTGATTTCTCTTAACTTCTAAATGTTACTTGATAGACAACGTGAAATTCGTCCCAACTAGCATGTCACCTTCTATCTATTATATTTATCATGATACCCCAGCTTGTTTTGCCACATGTTTTATTTTTCATTTTCAATGAACTAAATTGGAAAATGTTGCTGCAAGTGACAAAGAAACATCCTACTCCTGACTTACTTATTCATTTGCATCATTTCTGCTGTCGTCGGCACTGAACCTGTGACCATGCAGATAAACAAATACCTCAAGGGCATTTCACTGATTAGGCTTTGGCAGCTGCAAAATGGTACAGCTTCAAATGTAAAGTAAACTCAGAGAGAGGAAAGTGCTGCATGCCTGAGCAGCCCATTGCATCAGTCCACAACATGTAAAATGAAACAAGTGGAGTCCCAAAAAAACAGAACATTTTCTGTTTAGGTGGGTGGAAAGACGTCCAGTTATCACCACCTCAGTCTGCTATGATCACTGATTAACCCGACTGTATCAATTTACTTAAGATAACACGCTGCACTCAAAGATATGATGTATAAAAAGATAAATATATTCAGCCACTTAGGCTTGTTTTCTCCAAAAGAATGTGGTTTTGTTCCATTTATCAAACAGTGTTTGCTGTTGAACTTCCTGAGTATTTATTATCGGCTCTTTGTGTGATTCCTAACTCCAGGCTGAACTGATCTGCCTTTGTGACAATGATCACTTGGGGGAGATTTTGATGTAGCTGCATTGAACACTGACTCAATAAAGGAAAATCTTTATGGCAGGTTATTATAGGGCATTTGATACTACTTTGAGGAAGGTCAATGGCCAGGTTTAAACTGAAGTGTGCCGTGCCAGCTGTAATCGCTCCACTTGATATGGCACAGTAATTGCAGACTGGGAGAACTCATCTAGACGAACAAACATTAGCCTCAGGAGGTTATAAGGACTGCTGGATTAGGTGGAAGTTTTCAGGTGCAAAGGGGCCAGAGTTTGGAGAGCTGCTTGACAACCACAGCTACGGGAGAGAGAATTTAAGTGAGAGACATTCAGCTGGTGCATGCTGGGACACCAACTCACTGTGATCCTAGACTGTGTTGCACCAACTATTCCTTAACATGACTTCTTCTTAGTAACCACTTCATAGTTTTAGACCAGTGATTTACTGATTGGGTTACAGCATTAAAACTTGTTTTAGCTGGTTAAAACCTACTTTAAACAGTTATATACGTGAAATACGTGTTTCAGAGTAAATTGTATTCATGCAGTTTAGAACGAGGAGGAAATATCACATCATGTTAAGTGCAGCGAAAGTCATTTTGTCTGTCTGTCATATTTGTAATTCAAACTATATTGTGTCATTTCTATGATATGTTCTTTAAACCTACAACTATGCAAACACTGGTGACGCACGCGTATGACCAATGCTTACAGGTTGTGTTTGTTTGTCCTCACTGTCGATAGCTTTCTATTTTAGACTGTAATCTTTCCTCCGAGCG
Source organism: Pempheris klunzingeri (assembly GCF_042242105.1). NCBI lineage: Eukaryota > Metazoa > Chordata > Actinopteri > Acropomatiformes > Pempheridae > Pempheris > Pempheris klunzingeri. The sequence continues at coordinate 4,252,894 of NC_092033.1, forward strand.
TAGAATTTATTCTTTTATCTGAAGAATAAGAAGTTTTTTTTGAATGCCATTTGCAATTGCTGAAGACTATTCCTCTATTCCTCTTTGGTTTGCTTTCCCCCAAAACCCTGTCAAACCAATCATTGATGGGTGACGTAAAAGGCATCAAGAGCGGCGCGGCATCACAGGAAATGTCGTCACCAAGCCCTGAGGAAGTGCGCCAGGCTTTGAAACCAATTAAACATGGTGGCCAAACTGTGTAATTACAACATTAGCATCTGTCACATGATGCCACTGGGCCCAAAAAGTCTTTTTTCTATAAACTCACATTGTAAAAGAGACATCTGCAAATCAGCAGATACATTTTTTTGCGCATCATAACTCCTGTGAAATTACTCGTTTCAAAATCAGAATTTGAGCCATTCAGTCCAGTGACATTTGGAAAGTCTAGAAGAGCCATGTGATTAAATACCTTTATCTCCATTCAAGTTAGCAGAGGGCTAACCAGAAGTTATGCTATGGGCCCCACAATCGGGAGGCATGAACGTCCATGTGAGGAAGATCCAGGCAATTTTATACCCAGGAAATCAACCCTTTTTGACCTCATGCGCCAGTGAGTGACTTTCATAGGAATGAATGTATAAGTCACTGCAGCTTTTAAGTCTTGTCTTGCAGCTTAACTTGACAATAGTTTGTCCCGTAGTGAGGCAACAGTTCCATCTGGGAGTTAGTGTGTGTGATCATTAAGTAACAACTAATTAATTTCATACCCTGTGCTGTTTATTTTCAGAAAATTCTGCCTCCATAAACAAGGTTAGTTGTAATTTCCCAAAATGCAGACATTTTGGAGATTTTCACAAAGCTCACTGGGGCAGAAAAACCACTTTGCATGACTGAGTTAATGAAAGAATGACTGAACCCCCCCCCCGGACATCTTAAATGTGTTTTCTTGTGAGTAACAGCCTCCTGATTAGCTCTGAGTGAAAGCCCCACCTGTGTGAGCTGCTCTTGTCACTGTACAGACCCCAAATACTACATGACCTGACTGCGTGTCTCTGTACATGTGCATGATCCTGATAAGCAGAGTGTGAAGACAGCTGCTTCAGGCTGCTTTTTTTTTTTAACATGTGTAACAATGGTTACCATTTACTGGGGGGAAATACATTCATAAATACAAATAGCAACATTAATTACTGTAAAAAAAAAAATACATCCTTTAGTGTTTTGACGCTTTGTTGTGGTTTAATTAAATTAATTTATTTCTATTTTGCTATTTTTTAACAGGATGAGTTTGTTTGGAATGTGCTTATTAAGTTTTAAGACATTAGACAAAACTAACTGTCAAACTCACTCACTTACCTGTTTCAGAAAAGCTGCTTCGTCTCCTGCTCTCCTCAGTTTCCTTCCACGACAAAACACTGCGATTTAGAGCAACTTCTACCTGTCTGTGCTTCAGGAAAAGCCTCGCAGACAGTAATTTGGCTTCTTTCTCCATAACGTCGCTCGGACGTGTCGTTAGTTATCGCTGTCGGCCGCTGATCCTCATCTCAACTCTGTCACGGCCGCGTAACGAGCCGCGTCGGTGCGTCTGACGCGTGTGGAGACGGTGCGCCGGTTTGGGGCCGAGCGCTCCGGAGGAGAAGGGACTCCAGACGAAGATCGTGTATAAGAAAGATGATCCACTCCGAAGTAAAAAGATTAAACTGGCCTACTTTCCATTCTGTGCTGTCATATAACAAGCATGGAGTGGAAACATGAACAGTGCTGGAGGAGGTATTCAGATCCTTTACTCAGTTAAAGCACTAATACAATAAGTAATGTCCTCAATTCAAAACCTTGCTCCAGTAAAAGTATTTAGATATTTAAAAGTATTTTAAAAAAGTATTTAAAAGTATTTACCACTTGAATTACTACTTGAATTGTATACATCACTTGAAATGTATATAGTTTTTCTTATAGTTTATTACCTGAACCAGTGTTGAAGTCAAAAAGGCAACGCAAGAGTTTCATTGTGTGTTTTTCTCTTTTAGGTTTGTCCTGTTTTTATCTGTAGATATGACAATAAAACGACTGGATTATTGAATCATATATTATTATTACATGTCATTATATAAAAGTTGACTGTGCTATGAATCTGTAAGCATTAACAATAAAAAAAAATCAACCAACACGACCATGGAAATGGTAGTTTCATTGAGTCCTTAAGTATTAGCATGAGGATGTTTATTTATTGATCAGCAGTGAGAGATGCTACTTCATCCAGTGCTTTAATTTCTGTTTAGAAAGGTGACTTTATAAGGCATTTATTATGTTTAAGTACTCTTAACTAAACAACATAATACATCTACAGAAGTAACAAACATTTTCACCATTCACCAATACCTGAAAAGCACATGACCTGTGCAGCACCTGGAAGTAGTGACAGAGTGAGAGCTCTTTCTTTTCAGCCCCTCTGTGTCAGTTCTGTGGAGCAGACTGCATCAGCACATTGGGTGGACACACAATCTCTGTGATTCATGACTCAGAGCAGTTAGGAGCCTCAACACTGATCCAAACTGAAGAACTGAATGAATTGCCTTACCTCTCAGAGCCTTCAGCCTGCGATGGGGCTGTGTTTTAGTGAATTTGTCCTCCACAACATCCTCACCTCTGCTTTTAGCTGAGTGGAAACCGGGCTGATTTTAAAACGATGTAAATAATGTGACAATAAAGATGCTTTATTGTGTCTCTCTCTGTTGTTTTTCTATGTACGTGATGCCATATATTTATATAAATCTACTGTAAATAACAATGTAAATACAAGGCTTGTGTAAATTTCAGTAAAAGTGACCTTGTAACTGCCTCAACATGAAGAGATGAAGGCTTTTTGAATAGTGCATGGGGCTGATAAACTTGCTGAAATGTTTAATAAACATACTGAAAAGTCTGAAAATGCTGAAAAGTCAAATAACATTAAAAGATAAATAACACTGGTGAATAATAATAGAATTTGGCCTATGTGACCAGAGCAGATTAGTGTCCACAAAAAACCTACTTCTTTTATTCAACCATAATTGGAACAGGCTACTGTTTGTCCTGCGTGCCACATCAATTAGCCTGTATCTCTTTTCTCTCCGTGCAACAAAGAACTTATGTTCACATTTGTCAAGTCTTTTTTTGAGTGTTTTACTAAATGAGGATTAACACAAACTGCTCTGTTAATCCTCACTTACAAACAGGAGTCATGTCATCTGCCCTCAGACACAATACTAAAGCAGCTTTATCCGTAAATGTTTTTGTTAAATGAATCAAAAGAAATAAACAAACAAAACATAATGAAAACCTACCTATGTGCTGTGCCTGTTAAAAAAAACCCTCATTGATCATGGTTGGACACAACTACTGACCCCTGCTGTATTGTCTCAAGAGACACACACTTATTAAGTGTGAGTCTCTTTACAACTAAGCCACAGTACTTTTTCTGCCATAACTGCACGTATTCATATTTACATGACGATCTAGCTCATGACCTCAAATAACCCTGATGGTGTGATTGGCTTACTGACGCTTTTTGGTTAGTGACACAGCAATGAAAACCTACAGTCAGTAATAATCCAGAAAAACATCATTTTACGTTCAATACAGACATCATCCTATTCTTTAACAGAAGTGTCTGAATAATAATGTATGGATAAACAATAAGAAACCTTCTAAACAATAAGAAACCTTCCTAAACTATAAATACTTCAGCTTATATTGCAGCTATAACCCACTATAGAAATGCTAATAGGAGATGCTAAGTGTGGTCCTGATGCTGGTGGCCTTGCTTTTGATTGACACTCAGCTTTTATTTATTTTCTGTCAACATTGCAAAGACAGTGGACCGTGACGTCAGCAGCTTCTCACGCCACCTCACGGGGAATCTCACTTCTGATTGGCTCACGGAGAGGAAGCGTCGGTTCAGCCAATCACAGCGGCGCTTGCTTGCCGATTAGGCAGTAACAACATGGCAGCTTTCTGAGTTTTGGAGGAGGGCAACTGGTGTAAATAAACACAAATTTCACGTTGTACACCCAACGACAGCGTTTGCGTGTTTGTGTCTGGGACTGGTTGGACCGTAGAGGGAAAATGTCGAGTGACGGGAATAAAAAACAGTTCTGGAAAAGAAACGCAGCGAAGGTTCCTGGCAGGTGAGTGACGTGTTCCCTCCTGTTGGCTAGCTTAGCATAGCTAGTCTCACTCAAGTGACGCCGCACTGTTGAGCCTCAAACGCAAGTTTTACTCTCACTCACGGCCCCGAGGTGTACACACAAAGTTAGCGAATTTCGCCTTCTTGTAACGTACCCATGTCTGTGGTAAATTAGCCTCACAGGTAGAGTTTACACCTCTCAGCTGTTAGCCGGCTAGGAGCTACGTTGCTAACAGCGGCTAATCGCAGTCACAGAGTTGTAACTAATGATAACAGCAACCTGAGAATATTACGGAACAGCGATGGTCTTACAACAAATTAAAGTGGCTCTCATCATACTTAATCGCAGAGTTATACTGGTAATCGCTATTATTTGAGGTAATAAGACTCTAATATGACTAGCTTGACAGCCAGTTGTGAATTAGCTCATTCATTTACATTCTCTCCTGTTCACTTCCTCAGCATTCAGCATGTGTATGGTGCACAACATCCACCTTTCGACCCGCTCCTCCATGCTAAGTAAGTTAAATGTACTGTCATAGTATGTAAAGGATCTCATCTGATCTGGTTGGAGTAGTTTTGACAAGTGTTTGCTTATTTAACATAAGTTTATGCTCTGCAGTTGCTAAACTACACGAAACCCCAGCTGAAGTTGACATTCACTCAGGAGTTCATTCAATGGTTTGGTGTTTTTGTAGTTTTCTCCCATCTCAGTCCACCATGAGTGTCTGTTGTGGGAGACTATTTGGCATTTAAGCAACCTAGAGGGTAGCAACTCACTGTGCTGTAAATCATGCAATACTTTCAGCCATATCTCAACCAGGAAGCATTTGTTTGGCCTTTTAACAGGTGACGAAGGCATAAACTGTGACACCGTGGCCATAATGACAACATGCTTAAATGTTTGTCAGGTTTTTTTTTCTTTTAATTTATTTAAAAAGCTTGTAATGTTGCCCAGCACAAACAGATTTATGTCACATAATCTGAAGATCTCAAAATTCAAATGGACGTTAAGTATCATTATTTCAGACTACAGTACACCTACCTGCACATGTCTGGTCTGTGAGAAAATATGTGAATGAAATGAATGTTTGATTGAATCAATGATTAATAGGTAAAAGAGTGGATTTAACAGTAAATATTCAAGTTCAGCTAAAAAAAGAAGAAAAGCTGTCTTGAAATGTAAAGTGTGTGGCTGAACCGTAGTCATTTAGAAAATATGATCTCATTTTACACACACATAGAACAGCTCATTAATAATCCTTGAATTTCCTCTGAGTGATTTTTGATTAAATAGATTTCCACAGAGGGTTGAATTTAATTTGCTTGTTTTTGTCAAAGTGTGTATTCAGACTCTCTCTTCTCTTCTAAGTTATGATTTCAGTACGCTAATATGGACACGTCTTTCTTTCAGTGCACCTTCTTCCTCTTTACCCCCTCCCCCCTCCACCCACCTTAATTTTTTCTGCATTGCATGATAAAATGGGAAGTTTGATTGAATTCGCTTTTTCTGTTGCATTTCATGTTCAGTCTTGTTTGGTGTTAGAGACCTGCTTTTGAATCAAGTGTTTTAAGATTAGGAGTTAGAGGTGGTGACACACACCTAAGTTATGTGTTTTTTTGAGTGTTTGGTGTTATTACTGGTAATTCTTTTAAAATCCAATGTGAGTGTGTAAAATGTGAATATTTTACTGGCTTTGTTGCGAAGCTATTCTCTTCTTTTCAAAGATCCAGCGTTCTTTTATTTCTTTGCACACCTATCAGCGTCATAATGATTCCCTTTTCCCCTTATCCTCACTGTGGTATTTACCTTATCTCCTTTTCTCTCTTTTCCTGCCTGTCGGCCACTTCTGTTTTTCCCCATTTCCCACAACCCACCCCTTCTTCCTTTCACCTTTTCTCTCAATTTCTTTAATCTTATCCTCTCTCCCTTATCTTACTTGTTTTCTTGGCCCCGTCTTTGTTCTCTAGCCTGATAAAAGCAGGTAACAAACCTCCTCCGGCCACGCCAGGCAAGCCCAAAAAGGCCACCACCTTCCAGGAGTTTGAGAGCATCACAAGCGATGCCTGGGATGTGGGGGATGATGATGACGAGTTGCTGGCCATGGCTGCACAGAACCTTAATATCGAAGTGGTCATGGAGACAGCCAACAAGGTGAGCGACCAGATGCTCTGGCTTGATGTAAAACAATTAAGCCTGATGGAAATGTTTCTACCACATAATTGAATGACAGGTGCCCTACCCATTATAATAGGAGAGTTGTGGAGTCATTTTAGTCTATTTCAGTCCAGCATTGTCATGTAATTCACCAGCTTCTATTGTGCTTTCCTAATCACAAACACTTGCTAAAAAAATTTTTTTTCCTACAAAATACCATTCAAAGGTTTTTGGGTGGATTGAAGTGAATTTTAGATGACTAAACGTACTGTGTTTATTTTCTGTCTGACTGTAAAGGTGTATACCAAAAGACTTTTGGAATGGTTACATATTTAGCATAAATGTTTCAATGTTCATTTATCTTGAGGAATAGCTGTAATATATACACAGAATCTCAAGTTCTGTCTGTTTTTATCAACAAAACCAGTGACACACTTTGCCTTTCTGTCAACTGAACAGGTGATTGAAAATCACAGCAAGCAGCAGGAGAGACAGAGGCAGGATGACACATCAGAGCTGGAGCAGAGAGAAGAGGACACACAGGAGGAAGTGGCAGAGGACGAGGAGGAGGATGAGGAAGATGAGGACGACAGGGTGGGGGAAGGAGACTTAACCAGCCCAGAGGTGTCGTTTGCCTCCCAGAGCAGCCCTTATACTGATGGCCGCCTAGTGAAGTCCCACAGCGAAGCTCCAATTGGGTCACCTAAAGGTTAGTGGGCACCATTTCTCAGTGTCTAAAAAGTTTTCTGGCTCCTCTGCATACTAAAAGCTAGACCGACTTTACTTTTAGCGCGCGAGTGTTGTGGGATATTTTAAAAAGTCACACTCAAACCCCTCTATAACTGAGAAACAGCTCTCAACAATTGCACCATACCTGGCAACAAGTTTTACTCGAGTCTGGACTTAAGTTTGTTATTAGTCTGTTCTGTTTGGGTATGCATGTTCTTACATGATTTTATTTTAGCGTGCTCGACCAACATATCCTGTATAGATAAGGCTTAGATATTAAAGAAAAATAAAAGTAACACTGCAAATGCAACCATATCAACTTTGAATGCTATCCAATAAATAGAATAATATAGATAAACACGTTCAGGATTTTAGCAATTCATTCACTTTTACAAGGTCACAATTTTCATCATCATTTTTTTTAATTTACTATGAACTAACAGCTGCTTGTGGCACCACATGCAGATATTTGGCAGATGTTATCATGCTATGGAGCTGTTTTACTGATAGACTGCCAATACTATGCTTTGACTGGACCTGTTTGTGCCCTACACAGAGTGTACAGTGCTCAGCGTTGACACAGTTCCAAACATGCAAAGACCAAATCCTTCATAACAATCACATGCAGACTTTTGCTGAAAGGTAGTAGGAAGTGTTACTGTTAAGTGATACTTATTTATAGATATGGGTGGGTAGTTATGTAAGTCTACCCTGTTATCTTCCTCATAATCAAAATAAAAACACAGCAGGAGAAAGAATATGCTCTTATAAAGACCAGTTTTTCATAATAAGGCATCTGTTTCAGCCCCTTCCTCGTCTCTTCACTCCTTCTCCGTACCTTTGTTTCCCCTGAGCACATTGTTTTTACAATGTAGTATGCAGCAGCTGCTCTGTGTCAGCTCCTGTGGTTGCCGTGTCACTATGGAAGACCTCCTCTAAATGTCAATTTTTTTTTAAACTTAAAACCTGGCATAGCCACAGTCTATGACAGTACAGAATCTCTTTTAATCAATTCTATCCTCTTCCCTGTAAACACATAGAAGAGGAAAGTTGTGAAGCGGTGGCTCTACTGTTGCTTTACAGATTGTAACATCAGCAGGGATGGAAGCAGATGCTTTACATCATGAACGCCTGGCTGACTGTTGTCCTGTCTGGCAGGTCATCTGCCCGTCTGCTTGTTCGTCTGCCAATTTGTCTGTTACTGTGTTTAGATACAGATAACATAAGTAGCCCGTTGCCTTCAGGCGATTCCCCTTATCTCCTCAGAGAAGAGAACACTGCACTGCCATGTCATGTACAGGGACATGCATGTCTTAGAAAGCATGGTGAAAAAACACTGAAGCTTATACACAGACCTTAACACATGTACACTCACTGTACTTGGCAGGTGGGTAAACAAGATGACACGCACAGATACGTAAAGGCTGACTGCCGGTTTGGTATGTCTCATCACTTTGGAGATTCTCCTCTTCTCTCCTCTTCTCTTCTCTTCTCTTCTCTTCTCTTCTCTTCTCTTCTCTTCTCTTCTCTTCTCTTCTCTTCTCTTCTCTTCTCTTCTGTGTGCAAGATGACAGGAAGAGGTGACGCATGATGACGTGAACACATTCACCCCAGTCTAATTAGATAATGGCACACAACATGGCTTTCATTAGTGAGGCCCAGACTCTCCTATGTATACTGTACACTATACAGTATATACTCAGTCTTGGCACTGACCATTACCTTGCTGCTTAGAAAGCAAGACACACACACTCCCGCAGAGAAGTTGGCGGCCATTGGTCTCTCTGAAGCCTCTGTTGTCCTTTGATTTTTCCAGCAATAATACACTCTGCTGTTGTGTGTAGTAGGGGTTGAGGGGAATTATTCTCTATTTGTGTCCTTTCCTTTATGTATATAGTAATTGATGCAGTACACTGTGACTGACAAGTAAATATTACAAACTGCCTCTAACTTGGCCTTTTTCTTTTATGGCCCTTTAAAAGTTAAAAGTCATTAAATGAACTATAAAAAGGGCTTATTGTTAAAATCATTCAAAATGTTCCACTTCAAAGAAGCTCCTGCCAGCACTGATAATCTTCTTTAATTTTTGTAAGTGCAAATAAAGCAGTTGAGAACAGATTTGTGGCTTTTTATTTGTTCTTGTAAAACCTGAAAAGGTTATTAAAATAGGCTTCAATCCAGTTTTCCTAATTGCCACGGAGCGTTTGTGTGACTCTACACGTAGTAGATGTGTCATGGTTTGCTCCAGCACTGAGAAATGTTGGCAGCACTGTTCACAGACATCTTTATGAACATTTGCTTAGTGCTCAGTGTGACAGAGGAAGCAACTCTCCCCACACTGAAGTCCTGATCTCACCAGCTTGTTCAGAACTTGTCAGTGTGATGCCACTTTCATTCTGTGTGACTCTGATGTGTTTTTTTTTTTTTGAGCACATCTGGGGGAACATGTGGCCTGCACCAAACTGAATTAATGTGCTTGTCTGATCGTTAGAAAGGCTTCACAGGTCAATCAGAGATTTTGCAACAACTACAACTGCTGCTGATTCTGGTAGCTCATTGTAAAACAAGCCACTAACAGTAACTACATTCATCGTCACCTTGCTTGGAACCATAAAAAGTCATGTTTGTTGCTAAATTTAGGTAATTATGATGTGATGTAATTATTAATGGTCACTGACACATTCCTACTCTTAAGTAAGTGGCATTTAGCTCAAAGCTCTGCTGTGTCTCAGAACTGCTATAGTGGCTGTAGACCTTCAATTTTATTTTGCTGGCCTTTACAAAACAGTGTAAAACAGCACTTTTTAAAATAGCAAATTACAGAAAAGCATCAGTTTCTAAAATTGCATGGTTTGCAATGTAGTTACAGGTGTTGAGTTTTGCAAAAACGCTATGGACCATCAACATGACCACAAGGTGCTGTGTGCAGCATCTGAAAGCCCCTCATTTGGTGTGTGTGTGTTTGTTTATGTAACCCTTTGCCCTGTCTCAACTCTTTATCCTCCCTCCAGATGCAGCAGGTGAGCGTGCAGCCCTCCACAGACAACGGTCTCTGCCCCACCGGCCGCCTGTCATCCCACTCGTGGCTCGCATGGCTGATCAGAACACATCTGGCACCCCGGCCATGACCGAGAGGGAAGCGTCTCGTCTGGACAAGTTCAAACAGTTGTTAGCTGGGCCCAACACAGATCTGGGTAAGGGATCGTCATCCAAAAGCCTCCACTTATCTGTCAGTGTGTGTTACAGTGTTGCACAGTTCTCTGTTGTCTGTCTTGCTCTACATTTCTCTGCTTTTCTCTACTTTTTTCTTTTTGTTCTCTGAGCTCTTTCACTTTTTCATTTCCTTGCACTCTTTTGCTTCTCACTCTTAGTTTGCTCGTTCTGTCTGCCAGCTGTGCTGCGCTTTTAACGATGCTGTGAGTGGGAAAGTCATCCAGCCATCTGGACATGCAGATTACAAGGGAAAAAATACCACCAACAACAAAAGCAAATGACAGGCCTTTGTTCTAACCAAACGACAGGCCTTTATTGTTTTTCCAGCCCCAGAGACTTTGTTTTGCTACCACTGCCACCCCACTGGCCATGAAGTCCTTGCAGATCTCCCTCTTTACAGTTGACTTTGTGTCCTCTGAAACTAAGTTTTGGCAACTTGTTGACAAGTGTGTTAACTACATTAAAGTGGTTACCTGTCCAAGTGTATCGGTGCGACATTCAGAACATTAGTATAGCATTAAACTAAAGATACAGTGAACTAATGGTAACCTGAGCAGAAAATGAAGTCATAGTTATAATATGAGCTTCTCTGTCCTTTGTTCTGGTGGACATGGCCGCTGCGTGTGCATGTTGGTGCGTGTGAGTCCATGAATCATTCAGTTAATGAACCCTTAGCACAGAGAAACTGACCCAAAAAAATTCGTCAGAGCCGCTGCCCAGAGACAGACTTGTGTAAGGGACTGAGCTAACACAGTAGCATGAACGCTAAGGGGGGTTGTCAGTGGTTGTGGACATAATTAACAAAAATAAATGAGCAGCAGCGGGGGGGAGGGGGAGGGATGAGGCGCACATTTGATTTGGTCTGAGATGATGAGATATCGTAGAGAGAACCTTTAAGCTCCAGCCAGCGACCAACATATAACTTAAAAACCAACTTAAAAACAGAATGCTTGCTTGTAAAGAGAGTAGCTGCCATGAATCAAAAGACTTTTTATATGGTGTTGCACTGAATGAAGTTGTCAAAGCAATGATTTTGAAAAGTCTAAAGAATTTTCACATTTCACAGCTGCATCTGAAGTTACATTCAGCTCTGGGGGAGCAGGGTTTGAAGAGACGATCATTCTGATGGAGCAGGGTTTGAAGAGACGATCAGTCTGATGTAGCCTAACATAATGGTTTTTATTTAGACGGTTGGTAAATTTGTGATAATAGTAAGTCTTTTGAAACATTGTAAATAATAGAAATACAGAATAGGTCGATGCAAGATGCAGCATATGTGGTTGAATATTTTCTTCCATGAACTCACAGCGCACATCATTATCTCATCAAAATCTATCGCAGTCTTTTCATACCAGTCCAGGGCCTTGCTGAGTTCACAGGATTTGTGCATGCTGTGAACATTTGTTACCGAAGGAGAAATACTGCTTTAAGTTGAACTTAGAAGTCTGTTTCTCTGACCTTAGTTAGTTTTGATAAAAGCACAGAGACTGACTGAAAAAATATTGTATGGACTGTTTGAGGAGGATGCTGTTGAAAGCCCTCTTGGGTTCAAATTCATTCTTTCTTAACATGAAGGTTGTACATCTGTTGCCCTTGACTGTTTTGGATTTATGCTACACTGTGTGTGTATATGTGTGTGTTGAGTGTTCCTGTCAGGGGGAGAAGGGCAGCATGAAGTGAGACCTGGAGAGAGAGAACTGAAAAATTCTGGTGCTTGTATAGAGAATAAGATATGTGCTTCCCTGTATATCCTGAATATGCTAAATACAAAAAGAGTGTGTCAGAGATATTTCAGTGCGGAAATGACACCGTTTAAATACCGTAGCCTTCATTCTCAAACGGTGCCTGTGGTCTTAATTTACCGCAACTGAAGAGGCTACCAGGCATTAACTTGAGACGGGCTATTATCAGAAACAACTCATATTTTAGCAAGAATCTACACAATTTTCTAATCCGCTCTGTTGCTGCTATTTGCTGTAAATGCAAAGTGGACACGTTCTCCATCTGTTTTACATTATAAGCTGTACAGTGTTTCAGAAGCCATAATACGGCTACTGGAAGGCTTTTACTTTGAGTTATTTTTAGTGCAAACCGACTGATAGTGGATTTTTAAAGCACATATTGACACAAATATTTGAGAGTTTAAAAGCTGGTAACAATATAGCAGCATAAACATTACATTTGGTTATTAAAATTAAATAATTAACTTGTCTTTTTGGTGAAGACATTATGTAGCTATGATGAAAAGGACCTCAAACATATCTGCATGTCTCTACTGACATTTCTTAAGACTGATAGCTGACATGCTAAATATGTCAATACTGATATAATTGCATTAGGCCTGAGCTAATATTGGACCATTTATTGGTCACACTCTAATTTGCAGAAAGTGTCAAGAGGCCCAAAATTCCCTCAGATGATCGTCCGTACATTTGTTGTATTATTAATGATTAATTATCATTTGCATCGCTGCGGATCGATTATCTAGACCAGACTGACCTGTTTTCTGTCAGCAGACATGGCTGATTGGTTTAAAATTTGAATAATGTGTGCGAGTTTGCACCCCTTGGTGCCACTGATTTGGCTGCCACTCTGAGGTACACACACAAGGAGCACTGGCGAAGATCCTAAAATGTAAATGCTGGATTTCATTAAGTTTGAATGGCCTTAGTCAGCACAGTGCCTCACCTCCATGTGGGCTCCCCCTTGAAAACTTTGTGAACAAAACAAACTGGTACAGAGTCGTCAGCGTTAGTCAGCGGTGGTCTGCTCGGGCAGAGTGTATCCTGTACATCAGCAGACTGTCTTGAGATGTCAGCCCCCATTAGGGCCTGCCAGGCATCACAAGCCGGCTGTCTAAATTTAGTTTAGTCTCTGCGCCATGATTAGATAGCCCAGAACGGGTGAGCCATGCTGCCGGCTGCTGGCAGCATGAAAGATGAACTTCATTCACGGGACATAATTAAGTGAAGGATTGGGGGAGAGGGGTGATGAGGGGTGATGGGGGAAGGGAGTGGGATAGGGGCAGATAAGATAAGATAAGATGAAACTTTAATGATCCCCATGGGGAAATTGGGTCAGTGCAGCAGCAAAGAATGGGATATAGATGAGAATACAAAGAGAAAAAAATTAAATCGCCACCATCTAAAGGAATTTTGAGCTTACTGCAAAGAATATATCCTGGGAAAAAAAAGTAAATAATATTTTTTCCTTGCAGCAATGACTCATTTTTAGACCTTGGTTTAAAAGTTTAAAAGTTGTTCTGTTAACATTTACATATACACACAGATTGCTGCAGTTTTTACATAGAAGGGAGGTGACAAGATGGATTACTCTCCTTGTCCTTAAAGCAGAGGTCATTGTCGCCACGTACTGTCTGTGACACATTTCCACTCAGATTCCCACACATACCAGTGGACCCTGTCAGCCGGCGTGGCGCCCCCTCGTGTAAAAGAGAAACTCGACCGACTGTCCTTGAGCTCGAAGGAAGAGGGTAGAGGGGTAGGGGGGGCTGGGATGATCCATAGGTTGGTCCCTAACTTGAATGGTGTAATTAATTGCAGGGGCAGCAATGTTTTTGGGCCAAGCCCCCCGACATGTCAGGGCTGCCCGTCTCTGGAGTCCACAGGTGTGCTCGTCTCCGTCTGAACGTGCTGGTCAGCGTGTGAATGTGTGTGGTTTTCTAAAATGATTCACTTAGCCCGTAACCTAACATTAGAGGCCACTCTGCTTTGTCTTTAAGCCTAATGAGTCTTGTTAGAGGGTGCAGCAGAGTGCACTGGGCAGCGTGAAGTTATACTCCTCATGCTGTTAGTGGAGTTGAACTGAATGAGTTAAAGGTGCCTTCATGATCTCCATTGTGTTCACAGCGTTATCATGCCCATCAGTTTGTCTCTCCCGCTCTCCTCACCCCCCTTCCACCCCCAGTTTCTCCCTCTCCATTGAGCCTTGCGACAGGTTGTGACAGCAGTCTGTTTAGCATGTAAGGTCGCGCTGAAGGTGATGACCTGTGCGTGTGTAAGACTACTGTGATTGATGTCAGGTTGATCTCAGCTAATTATTCCTGATGTCCTGAGGCGAGCCTGTCTGTTGAATGAACCTGAACACAGCACTGCTGAATGCTGGGGAAAAAATACCCCCCAAAAAAGCCTTTACTTCTTTTTAAAGCAACTCTTAACCACAGCTGCAGTAATTGTAGAAAGATGAAATATTTCACATGAGCCAGACTGCAGAAATATGATTGAATATTTAGCCAATTACTAGACTTTCCAGCAATAACTACAACTCAGCCCAATCCAGAACCGCTCTTATGAGCCTAGATCAAAACAAATCACACCTTGATGAATCAATTTTTCTAGCAAATCACAAAAATACTCCTCAGTGAGCTTACTGATGAATCAGGAACTATCGGGCTGGGGTTTGCAGGGCTGACCATCACAGACTGTTTTATCTCCAACCCCACAGCAGCTACAACTTGTACATCGCTTAATTTACAAAACAAGAAAGTACTTCAATATCCATATCAGGACGAGGGGTGGACATTTCTTCTTGTTGATTAACACTTAAAGAGAGAGAGACAAGATAACAAAAAGAAAATGATCCGTGCTACCTAACAGTAAATGGAAAGAACAAAGGAATTAATCAGTGTTGTCTCCTCATGTGACCCCCGTCATTTTTAAATCGGTCATCAGTCTAGAAATGGTAAAAGATTTTGTTTAGTTCTGTAGTTTCTGGAAATTTTTGTTCAGAAAGGGCTATTAGCTGTTGATTAGCGATCAGTAAACAGTCCATGTCATTTTCACTGCTTGCCAACAAGGAGGGGAAACAAAATGCACAGCTAGTTGGCCTGACATATTTTCTGGAGCCTGTAATGGTTTTCAGCTACTAAACACAACTTATTATTTTTCTGCCAGCTCTGTTGAAAATCCAGGATGAGGAAGTGTTTGTGTACATGGTTGATTTTATGTGTGTGTTTTGTAACTGTCGTAATGTTTTTTTTTCCCCCCTCAAACTGTGTTTAGTGGTGTATATTCTCTGTGAGCCACTCATTCTATGATGTTCTGTAAGTCACAATGCCAGATTTTACAGACTTTCTGCATATCCTTTTCTTTTTAATCGATTTTCAAGACCAAGAGCTGGCATCTGACATCAAGCAGTTAGCTGGATGGCAGAAATACTGCTGTTGCTATGGCAATGGTCCTTTTCCCCTCATCTCCTTCCTGGCAATTTATACTTATTCTATCTTTTACTTCCCTTTTCATCAGTTCCTTTCCTTCTTTGTTTCCCTTTCTGTTCTTCTTCTCCTGCTTCGAACTGTTTGTGTGGTCATTATATGAAGCAGAGTCCACCTCACATGCACTCCCACACATGTTCCTAAACACATACTGAACATCTGTGGGCTGCAAACATAATAACATTCAAGAACATACAAGAACACAACTGCTAACTATTAATATGAAGCAGAAAACACAGCAAATAACTGCCCACAGAATTACATGCACTCACTTCCTCTCAGTGCCTTGCTGTGTGTCGGTGTGTCTCTACCCTCTGTTGGGGGTGCTGCAGCTCTTTGTTACACCTCCACTGCTACAGTCCACTTCTCCCCAAATACCACCAGCCTCACTGCAGCAGCTATGGTTAGGAGGCCTGCTACTTTCTGCCACAGTAGCTAGCTCTCCACTCTGTAGTGCTCCAATCTGCAATCCTGTTACACAGCAGCCACCATATGAAAGACTTACCATCAGTGCTGTTTGCAAAGTTAATAGCCGCCATCAAAGCGGGAAGTGGCGATGTAATTCAATTTAACTCAGTCTTAATGCCTCATTTGAAAGCACTGTCCATGTGTGACAATTTCAGAGGTGTGTGTCACAGGCTTGGGAAGTGTAGAGGAAGAGATAATGCACCATTAGACTGTCTTCGTTGGTAAATCTCTGGGAAATATGGCAACTTTACAGAGAGAAGGTTTCTTTTATTCAAAACATCAGTAGTCCCCATCTTCTGATGGAGAGCAGAGAGAAAGGAAAAAAATGCACTGTACTTGTTTTCTGTATAAGTGTCCTATTCTTAGAAAGTGGATACTGTGAGAAATGTTAAATCTTGAAGTCACAGCAATTTGTTATTTTCCCTTTTTTCAGCTTTAAAATTGTGCTCTCCTGCTTGTTCGTTGCATGGTAACTGCACTAACACTCTGTGGTATTTATATGTATGTTATGTGTGTATGACTGTTCATGTGTGTGTGCTGCCTCCTAGCATATCCCCAGGCAAAACACCTGACTTAATAAGGTTGGGCCAACCTCCAGCTGTCTCCTGCGTCAGTAGCCTCCCAGATTGTCTGGCTTAGTTTATTTAAATGTTACACGGTGGTCTTCCGTGTGAATTTTTCATCTTTTTTTTTTTTTCCAGGAGAAGCTTGACTGAACACACTTCAACCCTCACATTTCACACCTGTTCTTCGCTGGGCACTGGGACGTGCTGCTTTATGGGCAGTGGAAGACATATTGTGTCCACTGGCAACAGTTTCAGTTTAATTCTGCACTTCATTATCTATATTTAGTGATTCACTTAATAGGGTTCTTGAGATGAATAATGCCTCCATATGACGGCCTGACTAGACGTAGCTATTCTAAGTTTATGTATTAGTAATATTACACCCTTATGTCCCAGGTTTTGCTTTCTTCTGTTTTCTTATGGCTAAACACAAAGTTAATTATTTCAAACTGATCAGCGATGGAAGCTTTAACTTCTGTGATGGTAAGCTTATCTAAAAAACCAGACATATAAAATGGCTCATATCAAGCTACAGAATTGATTTCAGCCGACTCAAAACCAACAAATCATAAGCCGGTGAAATATCCATTCTAGTTTTCTTGAAGTCCAAAGTGACCTCCTCATACTGCCTAAAGCCCAAGAATATTCAATTACTCACAGACACAAAGACCAGTGTGGTTTTACTTAAAACATTATTTAGATAATTAACCAGTAACAAAAGATAGTTAAATCGACTAATTGATCAGTCAACTTGTTTCAGCCTCTCAGTCCTGTATAGGCTGTTTAGGTGAGGAGATGACATAAACTTTTGTAGAAAAGAAAAAAGTTAATACATACGTTACTTTCCATAATAACTTTGGTTAGAAATTCTTAACCTATATTTGTTAGATGAGAAGCGTGTGTGTGTGTGTGCGTGTGTGTGTGTGTGTGTCTTGCATGATTAGGCCTGGATTTCTCAATGACAGAATAATTTTTTGTCAGGAATGTGTTGCATTGTGGGAAACAGGTTTCAGACTTTCTCTTGCAGTCCTCCTATTAGCATTACTGCTTTCACTACCAGTTGCACTGTGGTTCAGCTCATTATCCCGGTCTGCACTGGTTTCATTTAGCATATTAATGAGTTGTTTTTTAAGAGTAGCTGAGATGTGGTCCCTCCAATATAACCAGTACCTGGAAAACATAACTGAAAATCAAGTGTCACCAGGTCAGATATTTTGGACCTATTTTCGTCTAAATCAGTTAAAGGCAAGGCAAGCTTCAGGGAATTGACTATAGAAGTCCTTGTTATAGCAGACAAAAGAAGACACACACATTCTCACACACACATTTTCACACCTGTACACCCATCTACGCTCGGTGTCCTCTCCCAGCCATCTGGGCCATCCATCAGGCCTCCTGAGCAGGTATAATCCAGGGGGGAGTATCTTTTTACAAGAGCCCCATTAGTTTACGAGCCGTCTGCTCCCTGGCGCCATCACTTTGTCCTTTAGATGAGTTAGACCGTTCAGGACTCTCTCACAGCATTCAAGGTTTATAGGAGGGGAGCTTAACTTTTTAATACACTGCATGATAAAGGTGTCTGTCCTGATTGTATTGTTTTTCTGACCTCACTTGCAAAATAGCCTCAGATGACACCGGGACAATGCCTGCAACAAGGGAAGAAGGGATGGCATTTACCTGCTTCTTATCCAAGACTTTTATGGGTATCACACAGGTGCTTTGAATAGCATTACTGGCACTCATAATACTTGTGAGTGTTCTGAATTGCTGTATTGATTGTTGTGCTACTTAGGTCTCGACACACACTGCGGTCTAAACGGTAACTACCGCAGTCTTGAGTTTGGATTTGCTGAGGTAGCTCTTGCCACAGAATACAAAGGCAGGTGTTTGTGGCATTCGTGTGTGTGTGTGTGTGTGTGTGTGTGTGTGTGTGTGTGTGTGTGTGTGTTTTGCCGAGAACCTTGTGGTGTTTTGCCCCAGTGGTCGCGCTCCGTCTGAATGATGCCTGAATAGTGCATGGCTCCGGCCCGCCAAGCGTCTTCCCTCCTGCTCCCATCAGCTCCCTGCTCAGCCAGCACTGACTGACAGCACTTC
Organism: Pempheris klunzingeri; assembly: GCF_042242105.1. Taxonomy (NCBI): domain Eukaryota; kingdom Metazoa; phylum Chordata; class Actinopteri; order Acropomatiformes; family Pempheridae; genus Pempheris; species Pempheris klunzingeri. Next base: position 4,271,502 of record NC_092033.1, read on the forward strand.
TTCGCCTCGCGCTGTCTTCTATTCTTCTTACCGGCCTTCATACAGATCCATGCACACAGGCAGGAAGACTGACTGACAGGCAGGTAGACAGGCAGACATGGAAGAAGTGCAGGCACACATTCTCACATACACACTTACAATCACACATATACACACTCTCATGCTCACTCCATTTGATTTTTAGTTTCTAACACAACTGCTCGGTTGCTTATAGTAAGAGCCCTCGCTCGGCCAGTTAAGGTCCCAGGGCTCCACTGTTTCAGCCCACTCAAGGAAGCAAACAGTCCTTCATGAATGCATGCATGATTCCAGTGGCAGCCCTTGACTGTTGTGTATAATTAAGATGAGATTAATGAATCCTTAGACACAGCCCCAACAGAGAGCCAAAGTCCTGACATCATGTTCGGCTGTTGTCTGTTTCTAGTTCTGGCAGCATTTCTTTCATTGTTCTGTCTGAAAAATGTTGCTGGGATTTACTTTCCACACACTAAGACCACTTGATGTCTTCTACAGCCCTTAGGGTAAGACGTTGTAACACTCAAAGTTTTGAGTTTAGGAACGATTTATGAAAGAAAACAAAAGAAAACACAGCTCACAGCGTGGCAGCCAGGGTACTTAAGACTTGGTGTAACCATACCCATAAAAGTGCTGCAACGATTAGCCAATGAATCACTTACTTGATTGATTCAGAATTGAACGGCAACTATTTTGATTATCAGTTAATCTCTTTTTTTTATTTTTCAGCCGTAAACATTTGATGGTTCCAACTTTGTAATTTAAGAATTTATATGATAGTGAATTTGAACATCTTTGGGCTTTGAGATATTATAACAAGCTTATTTCCTACTTGATTACATTTTATAAACAAAATGGTTTGACTAAATAAGAATTAAGAGAATAGTGGGCAGATGAATCTATCAAACCTAATCTGTAATATTCACCAACCCTCTCGGATACAGTTGGATTCAGTTGTGCTGTCTAACAATGTATACACTGTTTGAGCCTCTCTGTCCTGCTGCTGTTACAAACATGTCTGAACCAGCTGTGGACACCGCTGGTATCTGGGGCTTATGAGAAATGGACAGAAATATTCAATAAACAACAATAGTTGATAGTTTCTAAAAGTAAATTTGCTGTGAAAGTGATTTTGATTGAGGCTTTCTTCTTGAACAGAAGCCCCGGCCTCTGCCTTTGAAAATTTATTATGTAGCCAAAACGTTAAAGAAATCGTCCTGTGACCCACATGGAAGTGGTTCAGATCCCCATGCAAGCTGAGAGAATCTGGGCCAGAGAGGTGAATAAGACACATTCTCTACTCCCTCAGCAAGTGCAGTGCAGTTGAGGTGGCGCCCAACCCCAGCTGCTTCACTGGAGCTGCTCTCAGTAAAGGTACATGAGTGACTGCAAGGGGAAACTCCCCACTGTGTTTGTTTGATGTGACCTTCCGTCACCTTGATATGACTCACAAGCTGCTTTTACATACCAGTTTTAGTCATATTTGCTGGTTAGATAAGTTTTAATGTAATACAAACATGATATTTAGTTATATTTTGCCCTCTGAATGTTTCAAGAGTCATTGAGCATTCATTACCACTGAGGGTCCCACATCAGAGCAGCTGTTGTGGGTGTTCAACAGAAGGTACATGGTGTCCTAATCACCCCCTGTGGTCCCCAGCTTAACTCCAGCCAAGACAAAGTGCACCCCTGGAAGTTCATGCATAATGGAATACAGTAGACCCACAGAGAAAGACTAGCCACAGTTGCCCTTGAGTTGTGCACGATGTTACAGGTGATTTTCACGCCAGCTTCCTCCAGGGTTATGCACGTCTCTCTAGACCAATCTGCTGAGGTCTTGGCCTGCCAGCATGATAAACACAGACAATACTGATTACAATAATTCCAAAGCATGTATATAATAATGTGATATTTCATTGGTCCCAGAGGGGAAATTCTGCCTCTGTTTGCCCCCGCTTGCACTTCTAAACGTATACTTTGAAATGATTGCCTACAGGGTGAATTGACTGTAAATTGAGTTTTTGTTTTAATGAGTTGCCTCTACATTTTTTTCCCCCTGTAGAGACCTGTTAAATGAATGTCTATACAATTTCATTTAATGGTTTTTTTTGTTGTACAGATTGCTATCTATAGAGAGGAGTGACAAATTTGCCAGCTAAAAATGGCTTGTTTGCACTGTTAATTCTGTTCACTGAAAGTGACGGGGACAGCGAGTCCCTCGTCGCCTCCAGGACAGTTGCAGAAACTTTTTCGCCCACATTGTGACAAGTGCCTGCTGAACAAAAACAACAGATTAATTTTCAAAATGTCACGAAGTGCCTTTAATTTATTCTGGTGGAGCTAGGGCTTGGCTGTCTCATTCATAATGCACATGAGATGCCCTAGAGAGTCAGATATGTTTTCTGAGAGACGAGCTAGCCTCACACTAATGAAACGACATCTGCAATTTAGCCTGTATGTCAACTATGCTCATGTCGCCCTCTCTGCCTCTGCCCACTCTGGGAAATTGAGTTTTATTTCTCAGGAATTGGAGCTGAGATGACTATGGCTATATAGTAAGCATTTAGGAAATGGGAGTCTTGATACATTTCCTATGAGTGTATTTGCATAAGAATAAAGCATCACAATAGAGCCTATTTCATGGCTGGGTTACAGATTACATATTTCCTTCTGTAAGTCTCCTCTCTCCTCTCAAATCAGCTTTTAGCTCAGAACTATGATGAAAAAATCTTTCCTAGTAGAATTTACCATCTTCCTTTCATGTACTGTACCAGTGCAGTACATTAGTACTCTGACAGTCAAGCTGTGGGTCTATAAGTCATCTGGGCTCATGTTGGGGTAACTGTGATTTGGATTCTGCAGTGGTCCAGCTCTCTGCTGGAGAGTGTTTGGAGTACAGGCTGTGTCTGTGGTTTTCTGTATATGATGAATGGGGTCTACGGGGCACATCTGCTTGTTCTGCTGGCCACATGGTGCCAAGTAAATAGTTGCCCCTTACCCTTTCCACACATTTCTACACACTCCCCCACAAACACAGGCACAGATGCCTCTTTGGTGCACACATTCTCTGTTCCACAAGCCTCTCCCTGCAATGCAAAGTGTTTGACCAGAGGGGACAAGGCTTTCTGGGGATCAGTGCAGCATCAGGATGTGAGGACCATCAGCTAACATGCGCCTCGCGTCCCTTCACCCCTCCTCTCTATAACCCCCTATGGTGAGATTAATGCCAGGTGGGGGAAATATAACATAGTTTAATTAAGCCAGGGCCCACAAGATTCATGGACTCATTTCTTTGTCTGACAGTGCAAATGAAGGTTCAAAGAGTGCAAGGCAAGAGAAGAGACACCCCTTGACTAGCTGTTCGGAGAGTAATGAATGTATAGGTGTACATAGGATAACGATTTCACCCGTAAAGATTTGGACGTTGCTGTAAGTGGCTTTTTCATTAATGTGCTGCAGCTGTTGCACTCTTTGGAAAAGGTAGATGTCGCTGTGAGCAACATAATCGTACAGTCAAACATACACATACACTGGCAGCAGGCATTCAAAGATGTAAGAGTATTGCAATAGGAACTGTGAAAGTTCATTTAAAAATGAAACTAATTATGCACATGTTCTTTGACATGAGGTAGTGGCAATCAGTAACCACAGCTGCTGAATCAGTATTTCATGAGCTTGTAAAGCAGGATGTAGCCTAACGAACCACGCTGGGACAAAGACTGGCAACGATTTCAGTGCAGAGAGGGCACCGCTGCACCAATCAGTCTTGTCTGTGCTGGCATCCTAATTGTATGACATCATGTCAGTAACATGAGGTCTTGCATGAACAAGACTTGTACTGGGTATAACAGAAAATTAATGATTTAGGAGTACTCCACCGATGTACAGCTGAGCTTCTCTGACACTATTGAACTTAAAGACAGTTTAAAGAGTGATCAAAATCAATTAATTCCATACATTCTTCTTCCTTGTCAAAAACTCGCATTTAAATTAGTCATAATGAGGCTCATTGAAGAACAGTTAAATTTTAAATTCAGTAGTGTCATGCTAATGTAGCCTCTAACTGCTAGCCTCATGCATGAATGAGGAGCGAGCTAAAGAGTTCTGGTAAACTCCAAACCCAGAGATTTTTTCATGGCACCAATCTCAGTAAATGGCAAATATATCAGTATGTATTTCAGTATGTACTACGGCTGAAGGACGAGGCAAAAGCTTTAACTAGACAATAGCTTTTCCTGTGCCAGTTCACACCATAACTTGGTAGCAACACATGCACACTTCCATACATTTGCTTTCCACTTGTTCTAGTCCTAAGGAGAGGGAAAGGATAGAGCAAAGAGACACAGAGGGAATCCGTGGGACAGGTGTAGCACCTTTGCCCTGCAACTTTTATGGTCTGTGTCATGTCTGAGACAGTTTTTTTTTAATCAGTGTTTTTAAATGCTTGTTGCTGCACAGGTAACCTTGGGGTAATGGAAACGTTCCAGTACTGTGGGGCTCTGACTCTCTCCAAACCCACAGAGCCACACTGTGCACTAGATCACTGTATTGGATTTCTATATAATTAAAGTCACTGGGGACAAGGTAAGAGAGAAATTTTAAGTGGAAGATGCACAGGAACTGTAGTGAATAAATAGCTACTCCCATCAGCTGAACAAGCTCTAATGCGTTTCACTCAATTTAGCCAATGGACTTAGCCCATTGCTGTTTAGCTGATTGCTATTTCCTATTCTGCTATCTGTCACTGACTCTGCTTTTGCATTTGCCTTGAAGAACAGGCAAGGCAGAGTCATTTGGCAGCGCTAATCAATATCGTTCACTCTGTGCGAAGGGCTTATCAATTTCCAGCCAGTGCCTTGAATGAGATTCGAGGAAGAATTTGGCTTATTCATTAGGTACATTTGTTTCTTTTTTTTTTTACTGAAAAAAGTATGTTAAGGCGATGCCATTTGCACGGGAATCAATTTCCCCTCGTCCCTTCACTCTTGGAATGCAGGTAAAACAGTGGCAGTGCAATTACAAGTGAAGAGATTTCCATTGCGTTTTTATGTTTTGTCTCAGTTTGGCTTTGGCAACTCGTCTTGTTGAATGCTAATGGGGGGGGTTGTAGACTCGCAGGGCCCGGGCAGAGGGAGGCCTATCTGTGAATAATGGATGAGTTAATGTTAGCGAGAACTCATCCAGGAACCTGCTGCTTCTTAAGAAATACTGCTGAAAAACACACAGTCATATGTCTTGAATATCCTAAACTGCCTGGTCCTGGCAGACAAGGTCACAGAGTAATTTCATTTCCCTCTAGTAACAGTTATTTGGGTGAAGGATGTGTGTTATGGATTATCCAAAAAAGCTTCACAGTTTCAGTGTCTTGGGCAGTTTGATAAAAAAGGCAGTTTACCATCTAGTTGACATAGTGTGAAGTGTTGAATGAACTTGTGTGACTCGGCTATTAAGTCAAAGCCTGAAACAAGGTCCAGTGTGGGTCAGTGGAACAAGTGGGAGACATTTATGGCATCAGTAAGATCAGATTTGAGCCCCGAGAAAAAAAGCTGTTACAGAAGCACTGGTCCAAACAATAGCTTTAGCTCTATTTATGAACATGATCTCCTTTTGGTGCAGCGAAATTACACCCTGTACTTTTTATTGTAGTCTAGTTATTATATTTGATTCACTAGAAATAGGATGAAATTGAAGACATGAGTTGACACCACAAAACGAAGCATTTTTTGTTGAGTCACTGTTGATCCCAACACCCACCCGTCCTCTCTTGGTGTCAATGTGTGCGCATTGAAAAGAGGCTGGATGTGTGTAGCATCTAATATTAAGCCATATTTTCTGGGTCTTCATGGACCCAAAGGGAACTACTATCCGCCAATTTAAAACTTCAATTTGCACCTTTCCATCAGATTTATTTTACATTACATCTCCCACCTGGCCTGAAGAGAATCTAGTTAATAATTCACTTCTAACCCATCAGGCAATTCTGGTGAAGGGAAAGGGAGACAGGAAGGCAAGTTTGGACAGTGAGGGCTTGGTTGGTTGGCTAGTTGGTAGATCGATTGAATGGAGTTACCAAATACCAAATACCAAAAAATATTTTTCACTGGGATAATATTGTGTCTTATAAATATAAAAGAATTACTCTGGGATTTGCAGCCGAGTAAGAATGGGACAAGCAGATTTCATTCTAACTGTTTTCTATATGGTGTTTATCATGTCATCAACTGACCTGGACACAGCTGCACGGTAGTAAATAATAATAATAATAATAATAATAATAATAATACATTTTATTTATAGGCGCCTTTCAAGGCACTCAAAGACACCGTACAACACACAGTTAAAAACAAACAGTGAAAAAGCAAGTTAAAAAATCAAAAACTTTAAAAAACCAAGGGGTGGGAATCACACATTAATCATAGTGGAAGGTGGGGAAAGCAGCTTTCGTAGAGCTGGAAACCGAGACAATTGTGAAAACGTAGAAAATAAAAGATAAAACTTTGATCCCAAAGTGGCGAAAGGAGGTATTTTTCAGTTTTACTTCCATCTCAATATCTCTTCGGGTCTTTATCTTGTCCTTCTATGTCTGTGGTCAGAAATGTTTAAAACAAAGGAAGGGAATTGAGCTCGACTGATGATGAATGTTTGAGGCTAATGCCAATATTGATATTTGAGATCAGAATCTGAAAACAGTTGGATAATGTAGTCTGCTTCTGGTCAAGCCCCGGGCAAGAGAGCACAAGCCAAAATCTACAAGGAACATAATGGTTTTCTGCAAACAAATCAGGATATCAGTCAACATAAACGCATAACAAGACTTGTCTTAATAAGGGTTCTTCATATTTTGTAACACAGTAATTGTTACCAACATATGCCCTGAAGAGGAGGACATCTTACCTAATGACGTTTAACTCTTTGTGTGAAAGGTGCTGAATTTAAAATGGGTCCTCTGGTATCTTTGTTGTTTTACAGAGGAGCTACGGAAACTCAGCTGGTCTGGAATCCCACGACAGGTCCGACCAATAACATGGAAGCTCTTATCAGTAAGTTGTACACACACACACACACACACACACACACACACACACACACACACACACACACACACACACACACACACACACACACACACACACGCTGCGCATATAAACTGCACATTCAGATACCAGCAGAAACTTTGAAACAGACATTAGTTTGTGTAAAACATGAAACCACTTCCAAACATATTTGCATATAAACACACTCAAAGACAAAAAACACTCATACATAAACCGTTAAGTGATAACACAGATTCATTAAATGCACCCACGTTCACACACACACACACACTTGAACACACACAATGATAAAGTTGCACTAATAATACACATCACATTGGATCTAAGGCGCACACACACACACAAATGCTCAAAAAGTTGCTGCTCTCTTTCTCTCTCTCTCTCAACCCCCTCCCTTTTTTGATTTATGAAGACTGGTAACAGTCCTGCTTTTTGTTTTTTCAAACTTCAATAGGGAAAATGAATTGTGGGACAGAAATAATTTATTCATGAGACGCGCGGTGTGTTTACTCATTAAGCCATTGTTGTGGTTTACAGCTCCTAGTCTGCAGAGAGAAGACTGGCTTTTTGAACGCCGTGACTCTCCCATTAATTACTCCACAATAGTTAATGTGCCGCAGAAAAGATGTCATTAAAGGTGTGTGTGTGTGTGTGTGTGTGTGTGTGTGTGTGTGTGTGTGTGTGTGTGTGTGTGTGTGTGTGTGCCTGGTTATGTCTGTTGGTGGTGGGAGGTTACCAACTGGGCACTTTGACCATTAACTGCTCTCTTGTTTGGTACTCTACTGAAGTGAGGGCTCGTAATGCTGTATGAAGTTACAGAGCATCGACTGCAGTGTAGGCAGCCATGTGCGGGGGAGGGGAGGGCACTTCTGCACTTAGGCTGTTTGTATATGTGTGTACGTGTGTGTGTGTGTGTGTGTGTGTGTGTTTTAGCTAATGTGCCATAGATAACACCCCATTAATAGTTTGTTCTGTTCGTGGTGTTCGATTGTGCATATTGTGAGTATTATGTGCTTGCATGTGTGTGTTGCCATTTTGCGTGTACCTATATGTTTTTATGCAGTTTGCATTCATGTAAAGCGAGTCCTGCAGCAAATGTTGGGGCTGCAGAGCACATCTGCCCTTTGGCCTGTATAACGAAACGAAACCAGATTCATAAATAAAAAGAGTAAAGGAAACAAAATGGGAGGAAATGAGGGGGAAAAAAGGATGACAGCGTTGCAGGATGACATTAAAAACAAAGAGAGAAGCAGAAGTTCTTCCTCTGGTACAACACAGCAGTCAGGGTTCGAGTTAGGCTCTAAGATAAGGAATGGTTGGGGCAGCAATAAATAACTAAATAATAGCCTAATGTGTGTGCTTTCAGGGGGGGGGGCTTAACTGCTCATTACGTGGTCCAACACTTTCTCACACACACACACACACCCACAGTTGTATCCTGTGTGGTGAAGTGCAGCCATTCTGTTATTTATTAGAGAATATGGTACGCAGTTCTTTTGGAAAACATCTTTCTTTTAGTCTCTTTATCTCGTTAATGTAAATAACACTCAGTACACTGACAAATGCATTATTTGTGATTAAAATAATGGTTCTTTGTAATGTAATATTTTACTGCTGTCCTGGGAGCTCAGACCCCTCCCAATGGAATATCAGCTCTCACCAAGCTCAAACCCTGACAGCAGTTAGAGATGCTGGCAGTCGGGTTTTGCCACTTTAGCTAGCTGAAGCTAAGCCAATCCCAGGAATCTCTCAATCTTCTCCTGCAGTAATCTAACAATGTGTTGTCCAACTGCATACTCAATATGTTCCAAAAAGTTACCCTTTTGTTAAAATAACTGCTGAATACACAGCTTCAGTGTTACATCCTCACCCTTTTGAAGCTATGAAGCCACAAAGCTTCAAAGCCCTGACACTCTGACAAAGAGCTACTTTATTTCCTCTGTTCAGGCGACAGTCCCAATAATTGATTTGAAGCTCTCAGTTTTGTTAAAAACCAAGCCAGTGCTTTGCTTTCCAACACGGTCACAACAAGCTGAGATATTTTACCTGTTGTTTCTCTCTTTCATGGACATATTAGACATGATTTTAAGTTTGAAGACAGTATAACAGAGGAGGACACGTGTGTCCAGATGACTTTAATAAATATGTAAGGGGTGTTATGGCTGTGCAAACTGAAGATCCATATCTGATTTCAAGATCTCAGAGCCTTGTGCAGCGTGATTTATCCCAGGGTTAAATCCAAGGTTTGGATTAAAGCGAAAAGTGGGCACAGTGTCAAAAGCACTCATATCTTCTGAAGTGTCATAACACTTGACTGCCTTCTCTGTCCTGTCTGTAGTATGATCCAGTGGAGAAATAGATAGGAGGGATCAGGCTCGAAAAATCCATTCTCCGCCTGGCACGCATGCATGCACACACACACACACACACACACACACACACATTCAGACTCACAGCCCACGCTGTAATACATAAACTTGGCAGAGGCACCTAATAAAACTTCACTCCAGTGGTGTCCCTTGTGCCCTTCTCCTGCTCACCAGCGTGCACCAACTTATTTGATTTTTTGCTCCCCTCCAGCAGGCATGTTTGAGCCACGCTCTTCTTTACCTGACAAAGACAAGAAACAAGTTTTCTCACTGAGGTTAGAGCTCGGTAATGCTCCCCCAGCGGCCGGCATTTACCCACACATCATCGTCATCGATATCATCCGTAACTGTCTCTACTGTTATTAGCCAGTGTGGAAGTTTAAAAGTAGGCAAAAAAGAGGGGGTGAGAGCAATTTTTTGCCTCACTGGACAGCTCCCCCTACCTCCTTTCACTCAATGTTTTCCCTACAATCCCTTTTATACTGGGAGGGTGGCCTAACCTCCGTGTTGCGCCCCCCAACCCCACCTGACCAATAAGGAATTATAGATTTCATTCGTTTGTTGACATTTAAGAATGGGATAATGTACAAATAGCTGGTCAATATTGCAAAGCGAACTCCAAAAGGGTTATACAGGACTTAAATGATCAATTTAGCAGTTATTAGTGTGCTTTCTGTACATTACCCTGCTTATAACTGGGCTTCATACCAAAGAAATCAATAATTTGACATAGAACATAAAATTAAACATTAAACTGCCTCCATAGGAACGGTCTGTTACACAGAAATAACACACTGTAGAATGTAACAGACCAATCAGATGATCAAATGATGATGATAATAATAATAACCATAATAAACCCTAATCCTGTAGATAAGAGAAAAATTCTCTTTAACACTGCGTGATTATGTATCAACATTTATTCTCAGAATAATAAAATGTAAAACACAAATGTTATGAGCGTGTTTCAGTGAAATTAAATGAAATATCAGAAACCTAATTAATTATGACTCCTAACAATGATTCTAATTACTTTTCTTAATAGCTAGTATTCGCTTGATATTAGCTACGATTCAATGAAAACATGTACAGCCGTCCGTCTGCATCTTGTGGCGCCAACACTGGGAAACACTGTTTCACTATTTGAGCAACAGGCTTCACAGGTTGCCCTTGGCATCAGAAATGCATCTGGTTGAATTTCAGAAGTAATACCATCTTATTCAGTTTTTTTAAACAGCACTTTGTGTCCGAGCCTGAAGGAGAATGGAGAAATTAAATGGATTTCCTGCTTTGTGGAGGAATGTCAGCCTGTGGCAATATGTACATTTGCTAATGGAGTGTGGCTGTTAAATGTGAAGTGGTGGAAGAGGAAAACTAACTGGCTGTGGAAATATTGATAAGGCTACAGGGTTATGTGAGATGTAGCAGGAAGCAGCGGCAGCAGGGACAGATTTAAAGATTACTATGTTAAACTGTTACCTTACAACAGCATACATAATTATATAGCCTGGGAGTAAATAACAATGTGAATCTTTTTCATATGAGGCGGACTTCCCTTGGTATGCACTCTCTCAGGCATCTCACACCACGACTACAACACTTTCATTTTGTACACTTCTTCCTTAGTTCATTAGAAGTGTGGGTCCACTGTCACCTCTTGTATTAACTTTTAATACCTGTGCAAATTGCTTTTTGAAACACACAACACTTGCCGTTGTGTATGCATGTCTTTGGTCTTTATGTGTGTGGGGAATGACCCACTCTAACTGTTAAAGGTGGGTCCTCTTCAGTAGTAAAGGTCGATTATACCAGTGGCATTTTGAGGTGGGGGAAGGGTATCATTTTATTTCTTGGAAACTTTAAGTTGGTCAGTAAAACTAAAAATATAAAAGTAAAAGATGTAATAATAGTGAACACCCCAAAATAAATGGAAATTTTTGGTAATGCTCAGGACAAATTCTATTGCTATCGCTCTTATTTTCTATCCCTGGTGATCAGGTGGAGAAGCTAAATCCAGCAGCTTTCAGTCAACCAGGAACTAAACTGTGTTCATCCTCAACTGTTGAGTTAACTCAAAGACACACAAGTAATGATCTGATATAAAAACACAGGGATATTTCAAATGATTTAGTTTTTAAATAAATGAATGAATGAATAAGTAAGTTTTGGTTTCATGCAAGATAAAACTATCAGTATTCACCATATTAGTTCACTCAGTATGATCTGGCAAAGCTTGAGACCCCTGACGTCACCTGTCTGGATGAACACACATCTTCCTTGGCCGTTATTGGCCATTTAGTTTAGCCACAGATGCAGTTGAGGAAGCTTTGTCCGCTTTCTCCAAAACTATCCACCAAAATAAGTTTCTAAATAAATAAGCTGGAGGTAAGAAATGGTTCGTGCAGTTGCAGATCACACCTTAATTTTATCTCTACAAAGTTTTAGTTTGAGTCACTGTATGAAATCGATGTGCATGGATGTTTCTAAACTCATATCATGTAGCCAAACTCATCTCACTAGATGTAGTGTAAAAACAGACAGATAAAAGAAGTAAAGTTTTGTTAGGCCAACTTTTGCTGGGCCTGTAGTGGGACAGTTTGTTTCCAGCCTGCTTCCAGGATAATGTGCGTCTGCTAAGTAGAAATCAATTTAGAATGTGAGAAGACTTACTAGGAAAAAACATATTTCATTTAAATTCCCCAAATGGATTCCCCAAGCATATTTCTCCGTTTTTCTTTTTTTACGGAGAGCTTACTGAAGTGGAGGATCCATTAGCGGGATGGAAGGATCAAGGGGTAGATTGATGTAAGGAAGAATCAGGAGATGAGGTTTATGTGGACTGATTAACGGAGGCACTGCGCTGCCACATTTTGTACCACTGACAGGTCATGCAGAGCCCTCATGCTCTTATGCTTCACTTTCAAACAGACCTCTCTGTTTTTTTTTTTTTTAACTTTATCTCCACTCACCCATTTTAACCAGCAGGCCACAAATGAAATAAAAGTTAGTCAGTTAGGTTTAGGCATTAGTACTCTTAGATCTTTGGCACTTAATGCACTTTACTTTGAGATGTACTCAGTTATTTTAATTGTCTATATACTAAAAAGGCACTCTAAAAGAAAGACTTGAGCTGTCTGCATCCTTTGTTATGTTAAAAAATGACAGGTACAAGCTTTGGTAATCACAGGCCTTTTGACATGCTGGCACATTTGAATATTTCAAATTTTCTGATATCCTATCATTAGCGATGAAGAGCAGGCATAAATTAAAATGACAGCGTAGTGTTGGACACAGTTTGCGTCCTTGTGTCAAATCAGTGTGTGTGTTTGTGTAGGGTCGTGTCCTATGGAGCAGTAATGCAGCTGCAGTGTGATTGACCTCCACTAAGCTGTCCCATTAACCTTCAACACACACGCTCTCCTCTCCCTCATTTGGCAGAGTGGCACACAACACCGGAGCCCACTGTTTTGTTGCTGGCCTGTTTGTGTTGGTGTGTGCGCTCTTGTGTTGGTGTGTGCATTTGCATATGGAGCGGTTTCTGTACACGATGTGTGGACTTCTTGGCAGAGGGTGACTGCCAGAAAGTCGCAACCAGAGCTTAGCGTGGTTTCTGCGGGCAGAAATGTGACCGTCTGGCTGACTGGCAGCACCGACAGAGAGGCGGCAGTCGGGTAGAAGGGACAGGAGGTAAAAGAGTCTGCCTCCTTTACAGTGTTTTGGTTAGGAAATTGTTTACATTTTCCTTTTTCAGGGTTAAAATGGTTTTATTGATGTTACTTTGGAAGGTGGAAAAAGTCAAATAGGCTGACAGGGAATGTGGGGAACTCTGGGCATCTCTGCTGAAACTGCTGCCCCCGTGACCCGACTCTGGATAAGCGGTTGAAGATGGATGGATGGATGGAATATGATGTGTGTGTTTATATGTCGTAAGATACACATATGAGCGTGGACACACACTGTTTGACAGACTCATCTATGGGCCTTTTCTCACTGAAAAGATGAAATTGTTGCAGCTTTTATTGATTTTCCTGTAGAGATTTGTCCACAATTGGTGCTTTGTGTGTGTACATGTGTGTTTCTGTATACTTGCTAGTGTGTTAACTCACTTCCAAAACACAACAAACAGTAATCATAATGAAGACAAAGATGCACGTAGATAACAAACACACATATAATACACACAGTCAATATCGGCCTTTCAAGGCCTGTTATGTTTTTTTCTCTTTCGTTGAGCTTGATGTGCAGACTGTGTTGGTGCAGGTGGATGAGTTTTTAGTTTGATGACGATTCCTCTAAATCCGGTCCAAAACAGAGTCGCTCTGAGATGCCAGTGATCAGCGGCCAGCAGTTCTGAGAAAAATGTTCAGTCTAAATTGAAAGTGATGACAAACACATATAGCAGACTGATGAAGACAGCACATGTCTACTGCAGTGTCTGTCTTTCTGTCTGTCTGCCTGATAACCCTAAACCCCCAACTCCAGGTTCAATTACTAACTTTTGTTGTTTCCTGATCTTTCAGCCATATTCCACAGTCTTTTTCAGTGAATGTAGCTGACTCAGGTTTCATCACACAACCTTAATATGGCACTTCAGTCACATGATGATAAGTCAGGTGATGAAACATCTGAGTAAGACTTAACATAAAGAGTGTTCATCTCAGTTTTCATGGAGTTGGCTCAGTTCTCACACAACAGGTGGTTGTACGTCACATAACAGGAAGTGTCTGTCTTCGAGCAATAGTCAAGTGCCCATATGTAAATTTAAAAGGTTTTTGCTGGCTGTAATCGTTCCCCCTGTACTGGTTAGTAAAGGTATAGTGCGTAGCATTTAGGGGGACCTTTTGGCAGAAATGGAAAATAATATTCATGATTTTGATTTCAGTAGTGTATGATCACTTAAAACTAAGAATTGTGTTTAATTGTTTTCAGGCGTTTTTCATACGGAGTTCGTTCTTGCCCACCAAGTCTGCCATATTGTTTCTACAGAAGCCCATTAGGAACAGACTGAGGGCCTTTCGTATTTTATGTTGAAGTGGAAGCTTGAATTTAATGGCGTGAACCAACTGATTATTTACGCAGGACCCTGTACAAAGGATTTTAAAAGATCCTTTCATTATGCACTTCCAACAGAAGTGATGGAGGATGGAAGGTATCCAGCTTACTATCATAAGAGACTAAGAAAACAAGAAAATATTCCTATTTGAGAAGCTTTCAGTTGACTAATTGATTAAACAACTAATTGCTGTTGCTGTAATTTCAGTAATAAACACAAACTGTACACTTCAGTGGCAGATATCTCTAGTTACTAACATTACATGCTATTAATTAATCATCGTAGAGTTCATGAACTATTTATTTATGTATGCAGTCTTTAAATTATACAGTAACAAACATATACACGGGCAATACAAAAGGTTTAACAGCTAGACGATTTAGCTTTCTGCCATGGGGGCACATTTTTAGAGCTGGCAGTCATGTTTGAGTTTTGTTTTGAAGATTTTAACTTGGTGAATATTTTAGAGCCCCTGGTCCCAGCTCTCACTGTTAATAGACTTTTAGATTTGTTTCTCAGTTTGGAGTTGACTTTCTCCTCATTGCATAAGCCAGGCCGCACAAGGAGGATACACACTCTCACAAATGTGCGCTCACATAAACTGAATCACAAATGCATTCCCAGAAGCATGTACAAACACACACATACACACACACACAGATAGGTAGCTCCCCGAAGAGCCAGCAAGCATTTGGTCAAGCGGCAGAAAGTTTTCTTTGCAAAGTGAAGTGTGTCATTTACAGTTGATGTAGTCCCAGGTGGTGGAGTTTGGTTCGTGATTGAACTTGGCTAACAAACTGAAAGCAAATCAGGTTTTCAGAACAAGAGTTTAGAAATAAAGGCTCATTAAATAGCATATACTGACAGGCAACATAAAATGCCACACAGTTTCCGACTCTGAATATCTATGGGGCTGAATTAATGAGTCCCATGTGGAACCCACAAGCGTGTGTTTTACAAATAGATAGATGTGTTAGTCTGGAGACTTACCAGTTACTTGCTAATGCTTTCTGGGCCTGTATTAGTATCAGCACAGTGTTTTAAGAGTTGCAAATGTTGACAGTACAATTCAGGCAATGTTACATAAGTGCAATTCAGGGCAAGCTTTAATTTTCAGACTAGAGGCTAAAGATAAAGCATATATAATACAGACAAAATGTTTTGCACACAAGGTCATTTCAATGTAACTTTTTTAACCTTCATTTTATAGTTTCAAGACTGAAGTTTTTGCAGTTCTAATGAACACAGACTTTATGACATGTAAGGGTCCGACATTTTGGAAAACACGTCTGTTCACTTCCCTGCAGAGAGTTTGATGAGAAGGTCGACACCACACTTCCTGGCTCTGTCCAAAGCCAATTAAGTCTACCTGCCAGCACCACTAAGACTCACTAATTCAAACAAAAACTGAAGTGTAAAAAACGGCAAGGTGCAGTTTATAAGCAGACTCTATAGTTTGACACATAACTCCCCTGTAAAACCAGAAAAAGTTGTTTTTACACTTCTTCACTTCATCAAGTCAAAAATCTCCATTGATCCGGTTGGGAAGGACCAAGAGGAAGATGAACAGAAAAATACTGTGTAATGTACAGTATAATGTAAAGCATGGTATGTCAACAAATAAAACGTTTCTTTCTTTCGTCCTTATGCTCTTCCTCTCTTCTTTCTCCCTTTGCCTCCCTCCCTCCCTCTCTTAGGGTTACCTACCAGCTAATGCAGAAAGGAGAGACAGTGTCCTACAGAGGAAGAGACAAGAATATTTTGGCTTCATCCAGCAATACTATGACTCCCGCAATGATGAACACCATCAGGACACATACAGACAGGTATGTGTACATACACTCGAGCGCACACACACACACACACACACACACACACACACACACACACACACACACACACACACACACACACACACACACACACACACACACACATTGACAGTTCCTGTGTACTTGTCGTGTGTTTAATCATTTCTTCTACATCTGACTTTTACTACTTCGTTTAACACCTGTCTGAATATCTGAACTTGAAGGACGGAAGGAAAGATGAACTACAAACATTTTCATTTCCAATTACAAGAAACATCTCTTCTCACTAATGTATTCCCTCAGCACAAACCTGAGACACATGGCTTTTTTATGCATATGTTTGTGAGTATGTGTCTGGGAAAAGCGTGTGTTTTGACAGGATTCGGCCTGCAGACAGGATTACTGGAACCAGTTCCATGCTCTTGTCCCCTCTGTCCCCTTATCCCTCTACCTCATTTACTCATCGGCCTGTTGTCTGTTTTGTCTGTCTGTGTGTTGACATGGAGGGAGCGCGGTCGAGCTCCGTTCACTGAGTAGAGACAGCCAGCCCCAAGCCTCAGAGAGCAGCTTAAATGAACAGTTTTCTTTGACTTTGAAAATAATATCTACTTTTACTCTCTCTGTCTCTGTTTATCCGTCTCTCTCCCCCTCCACATACTCTTTCATTTTAACACCCGACTACTTCCCATTCATTTCAAACCGATAAGAAACATCAAAGTGGGCTGTCAATAGCAAAAACACACATTTCTCATATCCTGTCCAATTTTCCATTGATCTCCTCCGTACTGTGCCAGAAAGCTAGCATACTTTGTTTTGATGATTGTTTGGATCGCGCCTTGAAACCCCATTTTCTGCCAAATTCTTCTTGTTGCAACACTGTTTGTGTTGATGGAGTGAGCAGTGATTACTAGTGAATTATTTATGTGTATGTGTTCATACGTGTGCCGGTGCTGAAACTGTGGGTGCAGTGGGCTTGTATGTATTTTATGTGTCATATGTGTTTATGTACCACAATATGTATATTATGATTAAGCTTGCTCTTATTACTTGTACCTTTATGTCTTGTGTTTGTCGGTGTATTTGTCTTTGAGCATATGGGATGGTCCATCCAGAGACCATCTAAACCTCTCCATCTGTCTTCATAGTTTGTGTCTCTTGTTGTGTCTGTCATCTGTCTCTTTTATATATGTTTGTGTTGTTGGTAACTTGCCCAAGCAGCTTGTGCGTATGCGTGTATACATAGGCATATGGATGAGCCATTGTAGAAGTCCCAGCTTGCACTACAAGCTTTTTGAAGCACTGATGTGGTTTTTATTCCATCCCAACAGAAAGTTTGCTATCTTTTTTCTAAGCTATCAGAACGTATGAGGTATTGTAGCTGGTAGCTTCTCGGTTGACAGACACTGGAGCTGTGTTTGAAACAACCAGTTTAGTTGCACTGTTAAAGCTGCATTAAAAACAGTTTGACCACGAGGGGGCAGAAATACTTTAGAAATACTCCTGAAACACACTCATCAGAGCAGAGCCTTGAGGACTTCTCGAGTTGTTGTGGCTAAAGTTTTAGTAAGCAGTTCAAACCAATGGACTGACCGCTGCTGAAAGTTGCTTTGATTGTAGAGGTATTGTAAAGACGGTTGTTGATTCCCAGTGGGATCAGCAGTACACACTTTACAGATTCATATACTGATATCCATCATAATGCACATCAGAATCAGAATCAGAATTCCTTTAATAATCGCCAGGGGGAAATCAAGTACATTTGTACATTTGCATTGACTTGATAAAAGTAATTTCCTGTATTTTTCAATCTGGGTCTTGTCAGTGTGGCTCTTTCGTGGGTCATGCCACTTCTGTTATTGAGATTTGTGAAATGTGACTCTAGCAAAACAACATATACCCCGCCAAGAAACATGAGCCTTCAGAGGATTTACAAATAAAGTTTTATTTAAAGTTTTGCATAAAACAAGTATAAACATGCATAGTTGAAAATAAATCAGTATGCAAATGTACCTGAGCTGCCCTCATGCAATTTAAAGTAAACAGAGAAATTAGACCCTTAATTTCCTATTGCAGCAAACTGCATCGGTATCTACTCAAGTCAGAATAGACGTTATCATGAGAATGTGCCCCAGGTTGTGACTTTCCCTTCAAGAGTAAGTGCTTCTTTCAGGGGGTTTACCCCCTCCTGAGAACATCATAGGGAATCTTACAGCTGGCCAAAAATAAGTTAAAATATGGAATATTGGCATATACACAGTTAGGAGACTTCTACACTGGTACTCATGAGTGTAAATTTGTGCGTGAATGTGTGTGTGTGTGTGTGTGTCTAACAACTTTCTCTCCCATGTTGCTGTCAGATCCACATAGACATTCCTAGGATGAGTCCTGAGTCTTTGGTGCTGCAGCCAAAGGTGACAGAGGTAAGGTGGACAGAGCAGACAGGACTGTGAGCACAGCTCAGTCCCCAGTCCTGTCAGTAACAAGCCACACACACTCCGCCCGTCTGGTCTGGACTATCTCAGTTGGCTTGGCTCCAGCCGCTGTCCTGCATCCGTCTGGCTCCCTTCTGACAAACCTGTCCGCCTGTCATATTGTTCCTCCGTGGGGAAGACACTCTGAAATGGTGTAAACGTGGTACAACATGCACAACATCCACAAATGTAGTCCCAAGCACATAGTCTCACAGAGACATCTCTACATGCATTCTCACATTGGAGACCACCGCTGCCATCCATTTCAGACCACCCAAACCCCCGTCTGTCTTCAATCAAGGACACCAATCCACTAACTGTTGCTCTCTCTCTGTCTCTCACTGTCTGTATTGGCCAGATCTGTGCTAACGTGCCCGTTGCTTCAGTGTTTGTCTTTTTTTTTTCTCTCTTTCTCTCTCTGCAGATTCACATTGACATACCGAGAACTAATCCTCTTATTCCTCTCTTTCAACAAGCTTCTGTCCAAGAGGTGAGACCCCTCTCTTGCTGCACACACACCACCTCACCTAGCAGTTTTTTCCCCCTCTGCTTTGGGCACATATTTGTTGGTATTGCCATCAGTGGCACATAGAAATACACTAAACATGAGTTAAATCATAATCATAATCCATAAATTGGTACATGAAGGTTAGTGCTGATAGCATGGGGTGTGTTGGTATGGTGGTGGTTCATATTAGTATAGTCATAAAAGTCATAATCAGGGAAAGCGTGGCATGGAAAACATTCAAACTCACATGACAAATGATTGAGTGTTTGGTGCTGTTGTTTCCACTTGGAGTTTGAAAAGGGAAAACTTGCTTCAGCACACTGCATGGTCTGGCATGGGAGTACAAACGCACAGACAGACAAACTAGAATTTAATAATACCTCCAGTCATGCTTGTCTTAAGATGCACATAAACTTCCACTCAGCATTGCTAGCACTCGCTTATGACTTTTGTTCTGCTTCTGAACAAAGCACTTCATGTTACAGTTGGGTACTGTGTTTTAGAGGATATGAGAACTAATTATCTTAAAACCCTCTTAAGCACTATGTTTGATTAAAAAACATAAGCAGTCTTTTGGACACATTAAGACATTACTGGAGTCCTTAACTATTAAACCATTGTAAGTTGCTTTGGATAACAATGTTACATAAATACTTAAAATCTAAATGTGGTACGAGTCACTTTTGTTTGTGCTCTGATGTAAGAAGTTGGCTCAGTGCAGCTTCCCAAAACAACTTAACACACAAGTTAATTTGATTCCATTCATTTATATGGGGTTAAGTTTCTCTTATTATTACAGTGCTTCTGGGAGGCGCTGTCATACACACCAGCCTGAGAACTGAAAACCCAGATAGAAAAATCCCATAATGAGGTGCAGGCTAATGAGGGCTCTGGACTGCTCTGTGTATACACCTACACTTAGGTGTGAGCAGCCACACGCAGACACTCTCCTGAAGGAATACACAATCACGTCAATGCGTGCGTAGACATGGCAAAAGAAAGGGGAACTGAGGAGACATGCAGGCGTTTATCAGCGCACAGACTCATACACACACACACCCTCATTCATACACACCGAGCCACACAAAGTGCCCCAGGCAGCGCCACCTTCCTTTGCCCCTGACTTGTCCCAGATATAACTGGGGGCTATAACCAGGGAGGCAACAAGGGGAATGACATCAGACAAAGATGAGGCTGCCTGTTTTCTGCCTAGTGTCTTATGTACAGTATGTGTTACTACTGTATATATTCTCTGCTTTTCCCCTTCTCACCTCCTTTTCGCCCTCTCCCAGAAGCCCCGTCTTTCTCCCTCTCATCCCCGCACACCAACTCTCTCCTCTGCGGGTGCAAAATAAAAGCCACCAGTGTGCGTTGAAATATTCAAGCAGTGCGCTCTAGTATGTTTTGGTATTCAACAGACTCCAAAGGCCTCCTTTTTCATATGGTTATGCTTGTTGCAGCGCCACCTGAAAATCACCTCTGCTTCATTTCATTCACTTATTTGTCTCTGCACCCCCCCCACCCATGGGGGTGGGAGAGATTTAGTTGAGATGGAAGGCAGTCAGCAGTCTGTTCCATTTGGAGGAGAGAGGGATATTGAAGCAATGCTGCAGTGATTTCCTAAGTGGTATCTAAGTGTTTGAGTTTTTCTTGTTTTGAGGAACAATACACCCTTCACTTGATGTTGATAATCAGTAATTACAAGTTCCCAACGTGAAAAGAAATCATTCAGTCTTGCTTTCCAAATTGTGATAAGAGGCTGAAAGAGCAGGATTCATCAGTAAACCTCAGTGTCTGCCTTACTAAGAAATCTGATTTTCTTTTTTAATTTCAAGCTTTTAACTGATGCTTTTTCAGTGGAAAACTGAAAAGGAATGAGTGCACAGGAATTTAATGTGAGATGTCTGAGTAATTGAGGCGTGATGCTTTGACAGTAGGATCATCTTAATGTGTCAGATGTCAGCGCAGAGGTCTTTGATTCCCCATTGGACCCCATTTTGTTGGATTTAGATGATCACACCATGGCTCTGGAAGTAATTTGAGCCATAGTGTTACGACACAGGAGACCCAGGCAAGCTGGTTTCCTGTCCTACGGATGCACCGCGTTATGCAAAGAATATGATATTAATGTGAGGTTAACATAATTTGCAAGAATCTGGTTTGCTGTCTGTTGGGGACCGAGTGAACTCTGTTTAAACCTGCAAACAGTGTTGTTTGGTTTGTAGTTTCTCTGTGTCTTTGTTGCCTGTCTTTCCCACACAAACACACCAATGTGGGATTCTTTACCCATAGTAAACCAGCTGTGGGGTCGGGTAGAGCGTATGTGCTTGGGATGGCACAGAGTGATTCTGTGTGGAGGTGCCAGAGTGAAATATGCATGTCAGCTTTTGAGGTTGCATGAAAAGAAAGTCCCATTACCCACTCCCCCTGCTAGCACTGGCTCCTCTGCCTGTTTGATAGATGGGGCTTTGATAAGGGAAGAGGAGGTGTGAGGTGTGGAGGCAGGTAACAGGGATTTGAGGAGGAAGTGCAGGGGAAAGCCAGAGAGTTGCAGCTTACCAATTTCTCCGACTGTCTCAGCATTGATTGAATTACTTTGAATAAAAATGAGAGGGTTTGCATGCTCAAAATGACATTGCAGCTGCTGTGTTTTCCATAAAACAATGAGCTATGAGGTTATTTAGAAAGTGACAGAAACATGACATATCCCCCAAAAATAAGAAAGTGCTTGATGGGTGTACAGAAAGGTGTGAAAGAAAGTGTGCGTACTTTTGGGGGAAATCCATTTGCACACCAGAAAAACAAGCTGAACATCAAGCCTCCTCTAATTCACCAGGGCTGACAGCATTAAACAGTCACCCATAACGAAGATGGAAGTGTTTGCCTTGCAAAAAAATATTGAGGCAATCGGAGGGAAAGAGTGAAGGAGAGAGAGAGAGGAAGATGGAGGAGGAGACAGCCTTAGAGGGGAAGAGCATGAGACAGAGACAAAGTGAGTGAGAAAAGAGAGGAGGGAGGAGAAGAACAGCAAAGCAGAGAACAAAGTTCAAAGTGAGCTTCTTTGTGCACAAAGAAAATGCAGAAAGTGAAGACTGAGGTGGTGCTCTGTGAGAGAGAGCCAAAGAAAATGGTTCATCTCATGTTCAGAGTGTCCTCACCAGGATCTGTAATGCCCAAAATCCAGATTCAGATCTTTTCAGGTAGCATTTCGTACGTCACTTTTACCAGATTTACAGATGAGAGTGAATACCAGGATAGATATAAGTGAGATTCAAACACCAGTTCATAATACAAGGAGGTTTGTGGTGGAATAAACACACACACACACACACACACACACACACACACACACACACACACACACACACACACAATTACAGAAACAATGTACACATTTAACATTTAGCTAAGGGTTTAAGCTACTTAGTAGCACTTATGTGACATGTAACTCAAGTAAAGGCATCTTTAAATAAGCAGTTATGAGAGCATATGCCCTTAAAGGAAGCTTGTGGAGTTTTCTCTCTACCTTTTGTTTTCACTTTGTTTATCCTTGAGGCCAAACATTTTGAATGTACTTCTTTTTCAAAGCCGATATTTTACAACTATTGTGAATCAGGCATTATTTGAACCATATTTTTGGCTTTGCAGTGTTTTTCCTGCTTGTCTTTGTAGGAGCATTGCCCTGCTACACTTGGCATGTTACCTCCAACTGTTGATGGAAAAGTGAAAAAGTCCTCATATGCCTGCAAAGTACAAACAAAACAGGAACCCACTTGTAAAAAGACTGCTCTGTAGTGCTGCTTGTGGTCAAAAACACCACACAGTATCTGTAATACTGTCCACAAAACGTGTATACTCCATACATTTTATGTCCACGACCAGCTAATATGCAATGATGGATCTAGAAAAGTCACAGTTTAAACTAAATTGATAAAAATTAATAATATGATATCCACATCGGACTGCCAAACTCCCACAGCAAGCATGGCTGTGCCCATTCCACTGCTTTCCTCCTCTCCAGCTTGGCATGCCTCAGATTGTTCTGATTTCTCCTGCTGCCTTCCTACACCCCACTCACCTTCTAAAATGTACACTTTGGTATGATTAAAACTTGTAATTCTACCCAGCCTGATGTTCAGCAGGCATAATCAGCTGACAGACGATAATTATTTAAGGTGTCATCGAACAGTGAGGTTGTCATTATTCGCCTGTCACACATGACGGAGAAGATTAGTCAATTAATTGATTAGTTCATCAAGAGAAAATGTGACAAACTGACAGAGGATTCATTGTTTAAGTTGTTTTATACTAAACATTACTTTATTTTAGCTTCGCCAGCATAGCGATTTATTGCTCTTGTGTCTCATGTCATTCTAAATCCATCACCTGTGTGCATTAGTAGGTAGTCTGTGGAATAAAAAGTGTTTTTTTCCCTCCAAACTGCTGTTTTGACTCCGTGTCTCTGTGCCTGTTTGTTTTGTGTGTAAGATTTTTGAGCGGATCCTGTTTATCTGGGCCATCCGCCACCCCGCCAGTGGCTACGTGCAAGGCATCAACGACCTGGTCACACCATTCTTTGTCGTCTACGTCTTCGAGTACATTGGTAAGTGCCGTCTCTCTCTCTCTCTCTCTCTCTCTCTGTCATGCTTCTTTTCCCCTCTCACTTAAACATCCCTAATCTTGTGTGTGATGCACTATTGATGTGAGGATCAATCGTCTCCTTTTGCGGTCCCTCCTTCTGCAAAAGCTGCTCCCTTCAGTGCAGAGTGGCACCTTTGCGGCTGGCAAGACTCAGGGTTTACTTGCCGGCTCATCACCACAGGTCACAGGGAATCAACCCGGGACCCTGGAGACCATCTCTTTTTTCACAAATTTCTGGCCAATGAACTCCTCCTGCAGCTCTGTGCCCTCTCTACCCCACTCTTTTCTTCCATCCATCTCTCCCCCTTTCATTCCTTTCACTCATCCCAGTTTGTGTTTAAATACGCCCGTGAGTTCTATTCATCAAAGCGTGCTACACTTATGTTTAGACGGCACGCGTGTGAGAGAGAGCGTGACCTGTAGGCGTGCGTGTGCTCGTCTGTGCAACACCACACTGTTCTCCCCAGAGCCCTCCTGCTGCGTGCGCTTATGTTGTGCCACATTTACACAGATGAATGTTTTATTGTACTTTCAAGCTTAATTCTTTTTGACAACATAAACATATTCTGTCAGTCACAAAGTACACACAGACTCCAAGCAGTTGAAAGAACTTTAATTTTTAACAATACTGTTACCGTAGTATGAACAGCTAAAGAAGAAAAAAACTACCACCATTGTTCCTGTAATAGGTAATTAACACCAGAGAAAGGACAGGATGTGATAAATGTAATGACAGCGTGTGACTGAACATGAGAAATATTTTATACGTAACTTTTCTAAAAATGTATTCTGTGTTTACTTGTTTAGCATCATGCACAAAATTACCAGTGATGTGTAACTTACGTCAGTCAATGCGTAGTTATTAAGAATAATTATTTTCCTGCATCCTCCTTTTCTTTTTGTGTTTTAGTGGTAATCAGTGGTAAAGTATATGAGCAGTAATATGACAGTAAACAACGGGGACTGACCCCATGCGGACGTGACAAGTTTTTAAGTGGCGTGAGGCACTGCAGCTCCACTGGATGTGTGCGTTTCTGCATGCTGCTTCTGTGATGTGAGCTCCTCTATACATCCCACATATACACACTGTGTTTGTTTGGTTTCTTTTGTACCGTGTTTCGGCCCGTCAAGCTCTTTGAAGCTATTTAAAATAGAGCTACCAACTGCAAACCACAATGCTCTTCGGACCGCATTGCACACACCAGACCAACTGTGGTCACTGAGATACAGTTTAGATCCACAAATGAAGTTGTGGGAGGCATGCAGGCAGGTTGGACTCCTGTGCTTCCCTGTGATGCTTTTGGCACACAGCACTTTCCTCAGAGCTAATGGGTGTTTGGTTTAAAGCGTTTTTCTCCCTTTGTTTTTTGTATGGTAACTTTTGCTTTGTTTTACTTTTTTTTACTATAATGCAATGCAGTGCAACAGTACAGCAAACTACAGTGCAGCCTCCGAAATGACCATGAAATGAAATCAACACCTATACAAAAGCCTGTTTCAACAAAAAGAAGAACATTACAGCCTCCATCAAAGTGGGATTT
This sequence comes from Pempheris klunzingeri, assembly GCF_042242105.1. Lineage (NCBI taxonomy): Eukaryota > Metazoa > Chordata > Actinopteri > Acropomatiformes > Pempheridae > Pempheris > Pempheris klunzingeri. The sequence goes on from NC_092033.1 coordinate 4,296,966, forward strand.
ATTGCACGGCTGATGTATTAGACTGCATTAGTTTGAGCGAGGTGAACATAAAAAGCTGTCAAATGAGTATAAATTCCAAAATGTGATTTCTATAAAGTGAAAACTGGCAGCTTCCTCTTACAAACTAATGGCAGGTATTAAATCCAGTATGACCTCAAGACCTTTACTTTCAAAACAGGTTATTAAAGACAGTGTCGCACAAATATGGAACATTTACACATTGAATTTAGGAAATGAGTGGCAGCATTTTGGACTGAATAGCTTTTTGTGACTGGCTTTACACACAATGATGAATGAAGAGGTCACTTTTCTTGACTTGTTTTGTTTTTATCTTCATTTAGCCTCTCTTGTCCTTCACTTTCCCCCCCTCTTTCCCTTTATCATTGTGTTCTACTGTGTCTCATTTCCTCTGCCTTTTCCATCACTCTGCCATTTTTCTGCTGTCTGTCTCCAACCCTACCTCTCTCTGCATTTGTTTCTCCCCTCTCTTTGCCTTTCTCTGTGGGCGAGTCGCACTCTTGTCAGATCTTCAAGGCACCAGCCCGCGCTCTGCTCCCCTGCATCTCCATGCGCTGATGAGCCTTGAACAACATACACAGCCAACAAACCTTCAAACGTGTCTTTCTGGCATCTTACACGATGGGTTGATGCGCCGTGTTCTTGTTGTTAGGTGGTCTTGTTTTCTGACACACAGAGAGAGAGAGAGGGAGAGAGAGAGAGAAAGAGAGGGAGAGAGGGAGAGAGGGAGAGCCAAAGCAGGGAGAGGTTTGGCTCTTTCACGGGCCTAATTCTGTTTCTTTGTAGAGAGGTAGGAAGTGTGAGATTTACTCTCTCATGTTGTCGTGCTCTCCTGCTCTCTCTGGCTGTCTCTCTTCTTCTCCTGCCATCTATTTTTCTTTCTACTGTTGCATTGCACCCACCCTCCCCGTCTCTTTCTCTCCCTCCTTTGTATGTGAGCCAATGAGTGCACGATGAAAACAGGAAGTCAGAATTCATTTCATTAAGAATTATTAGAAATACACACACACCCTGTGGGCAATGTAGACATGGTGGCTGAATACTTCTTAGAATAGTAATCTTTGGAGGTGTTTGCAGTTCAGACTCCTGAACCGTTCCTCTCTCTTACTTTTCCTTTTCTTCTCTGAATGAGGTCAAAAACTGATCCGTCAAACCCAAGAGACACGAGCCTGTTTGGTGAAAACACTGACTCAGATACTTAAGAAACCACACACCCAAGCCCTCGGTGTATAGACTTTCAAGTGAAAATGAACCTAATAATTAACACTTGAGTGTTTTCCATGACTAATTTTCTACTTCCAGTTTTTATATAGATATAGAATACATAGAATAGGAGGAGTATTTATAGTGAAGTGAAGCTCCAGTGTATCCTAGTGCCAGAGATTTGTCATTGCCGCTATGACTATGGTTTAACAAGTTCTTCTCCTACTGAGGTTTGAACATCACAGACCTTCTCATGGAGGCTAATAAATGTTTAAATCAACATTAACATTTTTTTTTGCCAATTGGGGCAGTAGAAATAAGCTGTAAACAAGCTGTGAACACGACACTGACATATCGGTGCCATATCAGCTGATATAGAAGAAAACATTACGAAAATAGGGCGAAACATCAGCGTTCATTTGGAGTCATATTTTTGGCCAACTGTCGAATTTACATCCAATATTCACCCTCCTTTCACCTCTGTTTTCGTCTTCTGCCTCTTTAACTGTTAAATACTCCTCTACAGTATGTTTAGCCCCTAGTTGCTAACTTTGTTTGACTTTTGGTGCTGAGCAAGTCACGTACAGTGTTTTTTTTTTTAATCTTTTTCCACTCCCTTCTATGTCTGAAAACAATGCTGATGAGAGTGTTGGTCCAGTTGAGCAATGTGAATGCTGCAAGGCTTTGCTGACCCCACTATAATGGAGCACAGCCAATAGAGATACATACATATGTATGTGTATGTGTTTGTGTCTTTGTTAACTTGTGTATTTGGGGCTGGAAGAGCCTGTGCATTCATGTCCTGTACAAAGTCCCTTCTGCAGACATCTGTTTCATGGCCATTTTGGGGGGCCTTGACAGTTCAGATTACGGTGTGGTGTCCTAATCAGTAGCCCTAGAAGCTGCAGAACAAAATGAGGTGTGTGGTAGGTGAGAAAGCAGCTTAAATCAGCTTGCAGAAAATGGTTAAATAAATAAATTGAGTGATAAAGCAGCCAAACTCAAAGCCAAAGTGTCTTCAGAGACAACAACTTAGCTTCACTTTTTATTCACACTAAGGCCCACAGAGTTTTCTCTCTCAAAATGTTCCAACAGATTTAGTTTTGCAATGTGTGCTTGAGTCTGAGCAGTAAAGCCTTGTGAATTTGAGCGACAGCCAGTATCTGAGGATGTGAGCCAGTTTACTGATTGCGAACCTGATTAAGACTTTGACATGTTTGCAGCTGCTTAATCTGCGCTCTAAATAAGTCTGTCCTGTCTATTCTTGCTTCCGCGGTGTGTGTTGTCTCTGTCTCAGATGTCGTTTCTTCGCCATTCTCCTTTTCTCTCCCTGTTTTTATGTATCTGTCTAATTGGATTTTTTTTTTTTTGAGATTCTTCATTGATGGATTCTCAAAGTCTTTTTGCTCAGCGCTCCCACATGCTACTCTGTGAGGGTTGTACCTTAAAAGCAGGAAGGGATGCCTGCCCTCTGCTGCCCACAAGATGCTCATGAATATGCTTGTTTGGTTGTGCTACTTGTCTTCCTTTTGTTGCTTGTCTTGCTTTTATTCTTCTCCGTCACTTTGTTAGCGGTTTTTGTTTTTCCGCTTAGCTTTCCCTCTGTTTCCCCTGCTTCTTTGTCTGAGTCACACAACAGCCGTGGCGTGGCACTGCAGTGCTTGTTCTGCTGCCATGTACTTCGTTTACCTTTTGATGATGAAACCTGGAGTGATGGCTCGACCTCTTAACTGCTCCATCTTCGCTCCATTCCCTCTCCTTTTCTTCCTGTCACCAACTTTCATTAACACCTGACTGTTAATCCAAATTGAAAAGTTCCAATTGGTAGATTATTGATAAACTCTCCTGATGCCATGGAGGGGAAAAATAGCACTAAAGTTGTTTTGTATTCACCTGAACCGTTAAGCAATGTAGCAGGCCTCTCTCGTGTCAAAGGAGAAATTGATTTGGAGAGTCTATCGTTCTTGTTCTCCAACTGTGAGGCATTACTCTGCCTTTGTCTTTTCCCTATCTGCCACAGTGTAGCGCCTCTCCCATTAGTCGACAATAGAAGTCATCTAATTAAGGCCAGGATGGGCCATGACGGGCCAAGGAGCCGGGCCAGTCCTCCTTTAATGTGGAGCGGCCATTGATCGTGCCGTGGATCCATAATGTAATCTGCATGCCAGTGTCTAAGTATGGATCCACTCTGAAGAAAGATGAGAACAAGGGAGCGAGTCAGTGAGACGGTGGAAAAAGATGCAGTAGTGTGTTCGGAACAACAGCGAAGGAGAACCACAGCTCGAGCAGACGAAGTAACAGCAGCCAGAGTGTCTCTTGGCAGGCTCAAGAGTAAGAAAGAGTGAGGGCATAGAGCAGGAAAACAGCATTTTCAAAAAGGGGAAAATGACCGACTAAGAAAGTGCACCCACGCTGTCAGGAAGCGGCTGAGCGATGCAGTCCTTCCTCCTATCAACTAAGAGATGAATGGTCTGGTGGAGAAGATCACTGTGAGGCTGTACTTGTCATAGCAGGCAGAAAGTGGCTAGCAACAGCTTCTCTGTCGCTCGGATTTCATGAAGAATTCAGCAATTAACTCTTTACTGAGAGTGATGCTGGTGTGAAAGCACTGCTTCTGATGTATAGAACATGTCTGATTAAATCATCACCAAGACTTTCAAATATATGCAACGGTTTAAAGAATAGTTTATACTGTCAGCGGTTTGCGCACTGATAGTGAGTTATGGTTTTGCTGTTATTATGGATTTTTTTTTGTATATAACATGAAAAAAGAGTTATGAAAGTCAAGTTTATCAAATATAAAAAATGAAAATAAACCTTAATAATTCCCATTTTTGTTGTAACAATGCACGGAATGAGTGTGATGTGACACAAAGAGTTATCACCGGACCTCACCGCTCTGCTGAGCTTTATAGCATCTTTTAGCTGATTGTTTGGGTTTCACTGCCTGCAACCGTAATCTTCTGGTCCACTTTCATTGTTCTCATTAGCCTCGTTTCCAGCTGCAGCAGAGAACTGTTTTCAGTGGAAAAACCTCTTGATAAACCGCCAGAATACTACCAAATGGCACACAGTCAAAGTTGGCAACTAGCTTGTGAAAATAGTTGGGCATTTAGCAGCTGAAGAGCTAGATATTTTTCTCAGGAGTTGGTGGAGTTAGCAAGGCAGAGCCAAAAGGAGAGTGAATATTTGGCCAGAAACATGCATCCAAATGAATTCTAATGCTGCTCTGTATCCACTAGATGTGAAAATAAGCAAGCCGCTGACATTATATTGATATTTAAGATAAAAAAGAAAATGAGCAAAGAGTTTTTTTTCAGTAACAACAAAAGTGCTGAAGAACCCTGATGTACTTTCAACCATTTTGTCGACATGTGTTGTCGTCCTTGTAGAAGTATAATGTGCTCAGAGGGCTGGAACCCTTGAGGAAAGAAGGATGGGGACGGACCTAGAATGTTCTAGGTTAAGTACATTTTAAAATTTAAATGCATTTTATTGCAGCAGAAGCAGAGGCTCCATCTCCAAATGGCAATGTGAATTACCGGAGAAAGCAACTGAAAAGAGAAACCTTAGACATTTGCACAACTCGTGTCTCGTCACGTAAAGACGGGCAAACGGAGACAAAAGGAAAAATAAGGTATCACACAAACTAGAGCCATCATTAAAGTCAGAGGAGGTTTGGAGATGTGTCCTTGTGATGGAGAGGATGAGGAGCAAACAGAGCAGTATGCCTGTATGATGGAGGGCCGGATACTGCTGAGGAAGATGCTGTGTGTGTGTGTGTGTGCGTGTGTGTGTGTTTCAGCCAGTCCTTTTTAAAACATAAAAGACTCCTCAGATCCCAAGACACATGGCTTTTCTCTGCATTTGTGAAAGCTTTCTCGAGAAATGTTTACTTCCTTTTACAATATGCTCTTCGTCACTTGCTTATGCAGGGCAACTGCTGTCTGCTAAGAGCACATTTGTAAATTATACACACAGTTTTCAGCTTTTAGGAACTTACAGCTTTATGTCACCCTTTTTTTTTTTTTTCCTTTGGCATTTTGCACTATTTTAAAATAAGTTTGTCTTGTAGTCACAGAACATACTATACAAGTAGAGAAAAATGCTGCTAAACCAACAGGAGGAAGTGGGAGAAATTAACTCCTTTCAGATGTTTATGTATTTTGTCATTGTGCTCGCTAACTGCAGCTTTAACGCAAACTGTGCTAACTTATTCATCATTTAAAAGGGCCAGGTGAACGATGTGAATAGAGCACTCTACATTTTGCCCACAGTGCTACATCTGTAGGGAGACGGGGGACTATAGTCAGATCTTAGACGTCGCATTGTTCAGCTTCTTTTTACCATACACCAGAGGAGAGTAAGAGAATTTGTTGGAGTTACGCAATTAGGCAGCTAGACATTGTTGTTGATATCACAATGATTTATTCATTTTTATGTGTAATTTTAATACGCATTTATTTGATCATTTATTCCCTTTTATGCACGAATGAAATGAGCTGGTATGGTCTAGTGCTGCTGAACAGGCGCCGACATTACAATGAAGTGGAGAATGAGCCAGCAAACTGGCTGTAATGTTAGAGCCTGGCGGGGGGGGGGGGGGGGGGGGGGGGGGGGGGGGGGGGGGGGGGGGGGGGGGCCTGTGAGAGACGACCTAAATGCTGCTTATGTACCACGAGCCTGTATCATATATAGAATCGCACTTTGTACAGAGGCTCAGAACAAAGAGAGAGGGCTCTGTTGGATGTCTCTTTGAGAAAGTGAAGGTGTAGCGGGGACCATGTATACACACAGACTCTGTGTGTGTGTGTGTGTGTGTGTGTGTGTGTGTGTGTGTGTGTGTGTAGCAGTGGTGGGTGGTTGGGGTGGGGGGGCATTGCAGATAGACTGGCTTGGTGGAGCACCCAGGGACTAAGCTTTGGAAGATGGAAGCGTACTTTCTGTCAGCTGTGATGAAATCCCTGCAGGAGTGTAACACCACACACACAAACAGACTGGTGAGGTGAACTATTACAAATAGACACACACACACACACACACACACACACATACACACACATACAGAGATTACTGACTGGTGAGGCGAATTTCTATTACAAATACAGATACACACACACACACACACACACACACAGAGTGAAGCTGATGCCTATCTACATAAAGAGAGGAGCTGAGTCTCATCAGACTGGATGAAACCTGAAACTACGTCTGTGAGTTAATATTTCTTCTTCTCTGACTCCTGAGTTATACGTTCAGGTTGGCAGTAAGCATCAGTTTGCTTAACTTCAGGCCCATGTCGCATCACCTGTCTTTTCTCTATATCTTCCCTCTTACCATCTCCTCGCTGATCTGCTCTTTGTCCACTGGCACTGAGCTGCAGCTGTGGCACAGTCTGCCCGGCCACGCTGTGCTGTGCTGTGCTGTGCTGTGCCTCCCTCATTGGTATTTCAGTTGCATCAGCGGATTACAGTGGTGAACCATTCTAATAATGGTCGGCTGGATGTGTGGTCATAGAAAGAAAGTGGCAGTTGTAGGAGGCTGTGTATGCAGGAGTCGCTGTCATGTGGTGTTTTCTTTACTCCCATATGAAAGGTCTTAACATTGTGTAACAGATGAGAGCCTCACTGAATTTTGCTGCTTTGTTGATGCACTGCTAATGTCACCAAACACTTTGCCCGCTTCACATTCAAAATCCTTCAGCCAGTGAACTGGATGAATTCTCTTGTGAGATTGTCGTCTTAGTCACTGCTCTGAGTTTGTGTTTGTATTTCCATTTCTATTTTTCTCTTTAGCTTTTCCTGTTGATTTATACCCTGTTCTCGTCTCCGTCTTTATATCCCTCCATCTCCCCGTTTGTCCGTTTATAGATTGAGCAATCTGTGGAGTGGATCTCGGCCAGTAGGCTGTTAACTAATATCGGCTTCTTTCTCCCCACGGTCTGGCCACCGTTGGTTGAGCCTTCTATACTAAGTCTCCCTCTGATTAACGGCTGTTATTAGCTCTAATGAGCTGCTTAGTGATTGCCCGAGCGCAGCTGCTGACACCCAGCAGGAGCACTGTCTTTTCTACTTTGTGCTCTATCTACTTTCGCCTTCTAGAATTTCTGCATCTTTAATCATTCGGTGAGATTATCTACTCGGCGTAGGCATTATTTTCCACCAAACAGTTTGAGATTTGTTCTTCAATTTTCTTAGATGCTGTCGCTCTTTGTCTCTCTCCTGCCTTGAGGTTTGTCTTGGTCTCCACTCCTCTATTTGGTTTAGAACGCAATCACCATGTTTCTGGGGTTAAGTAATAGCATTTGGACTGGCAGAAATTGAATCAGCAGTGTGGTTTTGATCCTCAGTCTCCACCCTTCTCTGTGTAGATGTCTCTCTTTCATTCCCGTGAAATGTGCTCTTCTCTTTCAGACTTTTGACACTTCGCATACATTTTCCACTTCTCCATGAGGAGGTCACATTCGGTATTCTCATATCTCTAATGCACCTTTGGTGTTATGGTTCTGTAACTAATATATGCCTTGGTTGTCACTGTCACACGTTTTTAAGGCCCCTGGATTGTAAATGAAAAACAAACACGAGAATCAGCCTCGTTTAAGAGGAGGTAGATTGTATTTATTACATATGTCTGGTTCTTTGTGTGTTTCAATGTGTCAGCCTAACAGCAGCTTTGTCCAGCAGCTTTCGAAGTATTCTTCCCTTCCCTTTGTATTTTCTAAGATAGAATAATTACATTACTTGGTCAAAATGTGTCATCTAATTCTATGTCCACATACCATATGCCTATCTAAACTAAAAATCTCGGTATTAGTTGTAAGAAAATGTTATGCTTGACTCTTGTCAGGTTTCTGTCCAAATGTGGGGCACATTTGAAAGAAAATGTGAATTGATGTGCTCCTGTGTGACCAGGCACCAGGCTGTGTGCACTTGAGACCAGCATGCTGAAGGTGGACTAGTTGGCATAATCAAAAACCTTTTTAGTGTTGGTGCTAAAATTTGAAACAGCATCCCAAACATTCGACATACTTGGAATCTATCTTAAGAAACAGGTGTAAAAATGTTGTATTAAAGTGCAGAGATAAGTGACTCCATTTAGTGTTTTTATTAGAAATGTACTATTCGTAACATGAGTAATATCTAGTAGAATTGACTCTGCATGATCCAACTGTCACCTAAAGGACGTCAGTCTTTGTTATCATCATGATTTAGGGTAGGGCCAAGAGCACAATGGAAATAAAATGTTAAATTTTAGTGTTTAGGTGTTTCAGTTTTACTGATAAAACCTCTCTGTGTTATAATCTGTGTTAAGTATGTTTTATTCTACTTTTGTTCCTGCTTCTCCGGGTGTCAGTTGAACTTGTGTCTTTGTTTCTTTGTCTTTTCTCTTTTTTTTCTATATCTTGCTTTGTCTATATTTTAGATGGATGTTGGCATGTAGGTTTCTAATGACAGGAACCAAACCAAACCAAACTCTGCCCTATTGGAACAGAGTAAGATTTGAAGCCAGAGGTGAAAATATCTGTCTGCAAACAATCATCACATTTGTGTCCTCCTCTCTGTCATACAGAAAATCCGATTACAAAAATTCAATGTGCTGTTAAATGGAAAATCTCTTCAACGCATGGGAATTGCTTTTGCAAAGGGATTGTAACACATGTTTTGTTGTTTTTAATGGTACATTTTGGCCGACAGTGTGGAAATGACCGTTGAAATCACTGTTGAGACCATTGTCAGCGTTTGACAACGAGATATATAAAGCTGCAAATCAATAACTGTGCTTTCATCTGCATCCAGCCTGATCTTATTTTCCCATATTACCAGAGATTCTCTCATTGTTCCTGATAAAAAGCAATAGAGCTCTGAAGTGATCCAGAGAAATAGTTCTGTCAAAAAATGATTTATCTTCTGTGAATAATCGCAGGGGTTATTGAATATTTTTAGATTAAGTTAATTACTTGACTATAAAAAGCCGTAAATTGAAGCTCTCCTCACCGAGAAGCTTCAGATCTCTCCAAGTCTCTATTTCTCGTTCTCTCTGTCAGCCATTTGATTGGAAAAAAAAAATCTGTTTTATCATTCTGTCACCAGCGAGACGCGTTCCGCTTGACCTGATGCAATTGGAGGCAATTGAAACAGTCATCTCACCGTGCTGCTGCGTCTGTGGTGTGTGGTGTTTTGGGTTGCATCATGGCTTTGTGCACATACATGCGCGCAGGCACACTTAAAAGACTCAGCCAGACATATACACATTTCAGATACGTGGGCACGTTTGAAACAATAGCACTCAAAGACACACTCACCCGTGCACAAATAAAGCATCTGGACACGTGGACACGCGCCGCTCCCTCACATATTTAATATGATCTTTGTGTGTGTGTCTCCTGTCTGTCTTTAAATGTGTCTGCTGCCGTACATAATGTCTGCTTATTACTTTTCCCCTAATATATTTTTTTTCTAACTAAGCCTGCAGATTACACACACTAATGACTTAATGGACTGATCCTTCACTTACATCTCAGGAAACTTTCTTTCAGCTCCCAAATGTGTCTTGTACATTAGGCAGGCGCATTTACTATGCCTTGAGTGGATTAGACATCTTATGTGATTAAAAAATGTTTATGTGTGTGTGTGTAAAAGGACGTGCTCTATGTAAAGTGACAGTCTCTGTGTGATTGAATTCTTCGCTTTTTCTGCTTAACGCATAACCTGCTTATCCTGACACTGTAGTAGTTATAGAGGTAGTAAAAATAATATATTTTACGTGTAGAGCGCTTTTCATGAAACTCAAAGGCACTTTACAAAAGGTTAAAACACTCATTAAAAACAGGCGAGACCGATTACACATTAAAAGAAATTCTGAAGAGGTGAGTTTTGATTAGTGATGTGACGGTTTGGGGAGACTTCCAAGAGGGAGGGGGCAGCTACGGAGAAGGCTCTGTGGCCCTGAGTGGTGGGGACGGGAGGTTGGCATCAGAGGAGCGGAGGCTGTGGGGAGGAGTGTGGTGGTCACTGGTGTAGGAGGGGGCCTGCTTATGAAGGGCTTTGTGATAGAGGAGAAAGACTTTGGGGTCATGTGGTCTCGGGTGCAGGTGAACAGGTGAGCAGCAGACTTCTGGAAGTTCTGGAGTTTATTTAGAGATTTTGATGAGTTGCCATAAAGAACACTGTCGCAGTAGTCGATTCTGGATGTGATGAAGGCATGGATCAGGGCTTTGGCAGCAGAGAGGGAGAGTGATGGGCGGAGGTGAGCTGTGTTTTTGAGCAGGAAAAAGGCAGCTCTGGTGATTTGGTTGATATGTTGTTCTAAGGAGAGGTTGCTGTCGAATGACTCCGAGGTTGTGGATGTGTTGGGAGGAAGAAAGGGTGGAGTTATTGATGGTGAGGCAGAACCTCTTTGAGGTCTTGGTGAGGGATTTGGGACTGTTGATGTTAATGTACAACTTGTCACAGTTGAGTTTGAGGAAGTTGTCTTGCATGCAGGATTTAATATCAGGTAGAAAAACATTACGTTGCATGACCTGAAATAAGAACTAAAGAGAGTCGTCATAGTTGTCAGGCAGTTTAAGTTCCAGTCCCTGATACAAACACCTGACCCTCTCGTCCATTGAGAGCACCTTGTTTGCAGCCATGTCACAGGTAAAATGTAAGGTGGAGGAAAAATTCAACTCACACAAGAATCTCAATTCCTTTCTCCTACAACTCTGAATTGATTCACAGATCAAAAAAATTGATTTTCCAAATGTTAGTTAATAGAGAGATGTTGACAGAACAGAAAAGGAGCAACTAAACTGCGAGGGCAGTGCATTCAGACATCTACAGCACGCAAACACTGGAGTCATCGTATAATTAATCTCCAGTGGTTGGAGCATTTTTTGATAATGGTAATTACTAAATAATTACCTTTGCGAGACGATCATGATGTATATTGCAGACTCTCTACGCAGTCCCCCAGAGACTAACGTTAGCGGAGCGGAGCAGCGATCACAGTAACAAACAGGACCAACGCACACTGCAGCAGTAAACAACTTACACCAACTTTGAGGTGAGGAAAATAAACTCATCAAATTAATGAACTATTACTTTTAACTTTTCAAACTGAAGGGACTGTGGACCATTTATCTTAATTGCCAGTCATGTTTCATATTGTATCTCGCTGGACTAAGGCCACTGGGTTGGCACACATTATATTGGAGTGAAAGAATGAAAAGAATGAGTCCTTTCACAGTTTATTCAGTGGAGAGTCGTTTTGAATTGAGAACTGATTCTGAATTGAATCTCTTATCACCCAAGAGTTGGAATCAAATCGAATTGTGAGATTCCAAAAGATTCACACCTCTACAATCCCACAAAAACAACACAAACCAATACAGAAAAAAAAGTGAGGTTACCCTGACGACATCAACCTAGTGATGATGAATTTTCTGCTGATTGACTTTTTCTTGATTATTTAACCTCATTTCAGCACTAGACCAAAGATTCAATAATTTGTACAAATGTAAAACAGTCTAACAGTCTACAACTGTCAACTATCGACTCATTTTCTTCTGTATGCCATGATATTTTTGCAAACTCTACGTTCACCCCTCTCATGAAAAGTGGTTTTCAGACTGCTCCTCATTTGGGCAATGGGTATAAAATGATACCATGCAGGATCACCAGCCATGACTTGTACCATTGGTCACCAATGCCCATCCCCTGGTGCATGCTATTATTGTGGAATTAAAAAGCTGTGGAGGAAAACACAAACAATCCTCATTGCAGGCAAAGTTGCCTCTCTCTGGCATTGCCATGGTTACACAATCGTAGAGTGTGGTGCCAGCTGGGCACATATTGAATCACACGTTTCACACACATCTGCGCTGTACAAACATCCCACAGGCCGCTGTGAGGGGCGGTGATGGGGAGGGATGAAGTGAGAGATATTGGCAGCAGCAGCAACAGTTAATGCGATGCGGTTGCCTTACTCAACATTAAACACTTTATGCTCCCTCATACAAGACACCATCTTACCTCAGGGCAAGTGGATCATTATGCGTCTGCACATAGGAAGATATGGTATTAATAGCTGTATTCCATTTGATGTCAGGGACTTACATTATGTTGCCAACAGCTGTGGGGCCTGCTGTTTGATGTATGGACACACGGCTTATAGTGCAGATAGTGGGAGATGAGAACATTGTTGCAGTGATTGTGTAGATTTTATGGCCTAAAGCGTTCCTTATCACTGGTGAGGCTGAAGTTCAGTGCTTTCAGTGAGTAAGCTTAGTGGTGAACCTTCTAAGAACTACAGGATCAACGCGCTGGCTGTCTTTTGGAAACTAAACAGGAGATTTTAGTTTCTTAGTGTCATGAACCCAAAGATTGATGGAAATCAAAGTTGTTTTTTTTTTTCAAGAAACAGCAAAGATTTAATAGAGTGAAAAAACAATTATTCATTTCCACTCATCTCACCTACACCTGCCCCCCCCCTCCCCCCTTCCTTCCCCACACACACATGCACAGCCCCTACCTTCCTTCACCTCCAGGTGTCTATTTTCATAACTTCACATCTTGTTTCGCATACAGCCATAATTCTGTTAGCGCTCTTACCTCCTGTGATTTGTGTGTACGTGCATGTGCGCCCAATGTGTCGGTGACACCAGGTCTGCCAGGTTGACTCTCGTCTTAATTATCCACAACAGTATGAATGCCACCTCTCTGGAAAATGTTCAGCTCTCATTAACAACAGTGTTATCACACTAATGTGCCACGGTGAGGACGTTTGGTTTTTGTTGCAGAAGCCTGAGTGAGAGGTGAGAGTCGAGGGGAGAAGGGGGTTCGTCAGAGGTGTGACGAGGTGGAGGGATTGCGTGTTTCACCAGCAGCTTAACGTGTCTCATTTTTAAGTGTCGAGCCTTCGGCTGCGTCACGTGAGTGGCACGCTGAAGGGGAAAACTGGATTGTGACATGTTTGGATTCAGAATCCAAATTGTAAGTCATTAGATTCATTAGATTTAACCTGAACCACGGCTGTAAATTATAATTAATGACTGCACCACTTCGTCTGATCTTATGAGCTTTGGATGGTGAAATCTTGTTAAAACCAATAGTGTTTCTCTCTCTCTCTCTCTCTGGCGGTCTGCAACTCAGGTTTGCTTGTGATTAATCTGAACCAACAGAGGGTTGTCAAACAGGACTGGTTTTTATTGCCAATTGCTGTCTGCAAAGACACACACTCACTCTCACACTCAGCACACACACACTTTATGATTACATCAGGCTAAACTAGCTCGTTTATCATCTTACATCACATTACCTTGTGGCCCATAGTTGTAGAGGGCAGATGGCAGCGCTGGCGTGAGGGTGTGTGTTGTGTGCGCTCACGCTCGTGTACGTCTCTGTGTATGTAGGCGCCCGCACTCCGGTCTCCGGAGGTGTAACCCGGCTCCGTGTGCCAAGCTGTGCCAAGTGCTCACAGCTGGCAGCGACCAAGCAGTTGGTCTCCGTGGACAAGTTGCCCCCTGCGCCAGGACAAACAGGAAATAAACCCCGGGGCCTGGCAGGAAGCTGGCTCTGTGGCCAACAGGAAGAGAGGTGAGGGAGGGGGAGGAGAGGGGGAGAGGAGAACAGCTTGGAAATGCAGGGTAGCAGCAGCAACAGAGTAGATGTCAAATGGCTGTATAGGAGAAGTGGAGGGAACAAGGGAGGCGGGAGAGGAGAGAGAAACAGCACTGATGTACCAAAGGAGATATCAGGAGACTATCAGAAGGAAAGTCGAGGTGCGAAAAGAGATGGGAGCGGAAGATTGATGGGGGAGAGGAGATATGAAGCGGCAGAGCTGAAACGCTGTCAAGTCAATAATAGTTCCCCTTAAATTTGGGTGGGTTGAGAAGGTTTGGATTCCTAAATTAAACATTTCCCTCTGTAAATAAAAGATTTGGGGTTAGTTTTCCCCTCAAAGAAATTGTGCTCAAACAATTACTGTTTTGTAATTAGTTTGACTCAGTGTGTGTGTGTGTGTGTGTGTGTGTGTTTGTGTAGTTATTTTGGCTGTGCCACCAAGTCTGTGGTCTGTGTGTGCCTTGCTGTTCTGCCAATTTGATCACAAAATGCCCGCCTGCAGAAGCCTGTGCATCTCTGTTTGCGTGCAGACGAGAGAGTTTGAGAGTCTTAGAGAGTTGGCTGCTCCAGTCCTCCTCTCCCACCAAGGTGAGATTGTGTCAGAGCTGCTTTCTCTACCTCTGAGGAACCCGAGATAATTTGGCGAAAATATTATTTGGGAGACACATCTCACACAGAACTAAAGCCACTGAGACACTCCATTCTCTGATGCGAGGCTCACTGAAGCTTGAACTTCCTGAAATTCCCCAGGTCCTTATTTGTGAAGCGTCTCTACTGAGACACGGATCAGGCCTCAGACCTGTATTGTCAGCTGGTCCTTAGAGTGAAGGCAGTGCTTCACATGTAATCACCAAGAGAATTTCCTGAAGGAATTCCTACTGAGGCATGGATCTTGTGAAAGTAATTAGCAATTTATTCTTTTGATGGCAGGTCGACTGAGACCCACAGTGTGTTGAGGCATTCAAGGTGGCCTAACAGTGATTCTTTTTTTTTTTTTTTTTTATTCATGCCAGCAAAACACTCATGAAACTCAATTCAGCTACAGGTTGTAGCATCATTAGACATTCACCACACAGCTGTGATTTATTTGTTTAAACAGTGAAGAGACAGAGCTGTCTGGACTACCTGGCCATGAAAATGACTAATGACCTGAGCTCTGACTGTTTTTAAGCATCCATCCGTGTAAAGCCAGTTAGTGGTGTTAGCGTCACTTCCACCAGTGACCACAGGGGGCACTGTTGCCTCGTGATCTAGCCACACTGAGTGCAGGCTCTCCCACTGCACAGCCTCTCCTCCTCTAAGCCCCTTCCTCTTGTGTGTCCTTGTTGTTGTGATGAGCTATGCCCAGCTCCAGTACAACCGCTGGACTCCTGGAAGCCATCCCTTCTAATCTGCTCCAGAGTCAAGGCCTGGAACTGAGCTTGACAGCAAGGCTTTAGCCACGACACAGACTGATTTGAGACTTTGGGATACTCAGGGTCTCCCCAAACGCCAGAACAGTCGCACTGTCGCCGCCTTGTTAATCAGCAACGACACCATGCGAATTGCCACTCAGCCTGTTTACAATTAATCTTTTCAACTACAAATTTAATGCCATCTCTGGTGCCCAGAGCTGCCGCGTCCTTAGAGAGAGGGCAGTATTCATGTGTTGTGATTGTCTCCTGCATCACTATAGAGGAGCTATCAAATTAAATACCGACTTCAAATTGGTCACATGGTGGGCTTTTTTGTCTCTGCACTGATACAACAGCTGCTCTGATGCTACATTTAGGTGCTGTTGATTGTAGCAGACGCCTGCTGTATCCTCGATTTAAGCCAAGGAGAAATAATGCGAGTTTTCATCCCATCAGCTGTCTCTAAATCATCGTATTAGTTGGCGGGTGACCTCTTCCTCTCTGGGTATGTTTACACTTCTCATTGCAACCTGATTTTTTAGATCTCATTCTGAAAATTGGATTTCATGAGATTACATCTCTGTATGTTTGCAGTAATAATGGCTAATGAGAATAATGTGTGTGGCCTGTGGCTGTGTTACATTGCTTGTGTTGGTACTGTGGTTAGAATGAACTACGCTGACATGTAATCATAATCCAGGCCCTGACCACTTCCATATCTGCTATTAAAGATCTGCAAGCTATGTGAACTAAATTACATTTTCGTGTGCGTCTGGACACCTTGATCTTCCCAGGTGTGATAGGATGAAAGGTCTCACAGATAAGAAGGAAGCTTCTCAGCTGCCTTTGCCCCCCCCCTCCCTCCAAGTCGGCAATTAGGCACCGGATGCCTCCGACTGCCCCAGCCACGTTTTCGACTGATGGCAAAGCGACCCTCAGACTGGCAATGATGAGAGCAGACAAGACAATGATGAGAGCGGCCGCGTGGCAAGGTGTTGAGAGAGCGCCCACAACCACATACACACACATGAAGCCTAATTGTTAATGGCTTTGTAGTCCTGGACCTCTACCAGCTCCCTGTCTGTCTGTCTGTCTGTCTGTATTTCTGTCTGTCAGACTGAGCATGCTCATTACAACCTTGACAACATTCCACTGGGGTTGCCAAGGATACCAAGCAGAGCTGGCAGGTCCTGTGTATATGCACGCAAGCATGTATTAGGAGTGCAGAAACTTGCACAGATACGTGCACCCAACTCCAAATTTCCAGTAACAAGAGCACACACTCTTTTTTCCCTTTCTCCGATTCCCTCTGGCCCCCGCTCCCCCTTTTGTTTCTCTCTCTAGATCATTGTTAATCAGTCTCGTCCCATCTCCTCTCCACTGGCTGTCAGTGGCTTGTCAGAAGCCCGTCAAAGCCCCTGCAGTCCGTCACACACTGCTGCCGTTAATGACATCTGATGACACCCATCGTTGAAGTCACCCGCTGGAGATGACTGGGAACTCAGTGTGCTCGCTGCTTTTAAATTGTTTCCTCTGTGCAGTCCTCAGTGCGTTTGAGGTTATGTCCTAACCTAATTCAGCTGCATTTATTTACAGTCTATTCTACATTTTTCTTCATATTTGCCTTTGTGCTGATTTTAATAGCACTTTACAAATGGCATTAACAGTGAAATGCAAATAAAAGCAGTGAATGTAAAGCAGCACCAACAAAAATAAAGTATAAAATCACAGACATGGAGTAGAAATAAGATAAAAGATTACATTAGATAGCATAAAAGCAACTCTTTAAAAGTTCTTGAAATCAACAAGTTCAAAGAAAGAACCAATTTCTTCTGCTCGTCTTAGAAAATGCACTTGCTGTGTCAATATAATGAGTATATATTCTGTGTGCGTGGAGACTGTATGACATTTTCTAAATGTTCAAAGTGGCTGCAGAAGGAGGTTGAACCACTGTTTCTAAAAGACGTTAATCATTCAGCTGCTCTATTAGGCTCTTTCACTTCTATTATTTTTCTTCCCACACACTCAGCTGCCTCACGGTGTCCATTGCTTCATCCCTCCTTCCTTGCCGAGCTCCAGTTTGCCGGCGTCCTCGTTTCTTTCCATACATCTTTTTCATAACCCCCCCACCCTTACCTCTCCCCCTTGTTCCCACTCTCCCCAATTGTCCTCCCTCTGCACCCATTGCTTTCTTGTTCCCCTGTCTGAGTGGTGGGCACATGACAGAGCGTCTGCTGTACCCGTACACCTGAGTAGCTCTCTGTGTCTGTCCTCTCCCCTCTTTCTCTCTCTAATTCCCTTATACCTTAACTATCCTCGTTTTCATTCACCCATCCATCTCTTTTCCCCTGCACCGCTTATTTCTCACTCTCCCTCTCTTCTCTAGAGGAGGAAGTGGAAAACTTTGACGTATCCAGTCTTCAGGAAGAGGCTCTGAGGAACATCGAGGCTGACAGCTTCTGGTGCATGAGCAAACTGCTGGACGGCATCCAGGTAAGCATATGTGTGTTGTAAAGATGGAACAAACTCTGATCAAAACACCCTCACTCTTTCTCTCCCTTACTCCTTTTCTTGTTTTTCTAAACTTTGTATTTTATGGATCTGCGCTTCTCTCATCTGGTCTTAATAGAGATGAGTGTTCCTCTCGCTGTTACTTTACTCAAAGCTGAAATAACCAATTCTGACCAAAAAGCAGCCAAAAAGTAGACCCTTGAACAAACACAAAGCCGTAAGCCTCGATCCAGCATCAAGCTATTATCTCTACAGTTGACGAACACCTGCCTGTTGTTACACATTCAGGGCTTTTTGGGCATCATTAAATTTACATGTCAAGCACAACATGCAGTTACCTCAGGGTCTCTTCATTCGAGCCATTCAGCTTTCTTCACTTTAGCGATCCACCTTTTTGCACTTAGTAGGATTTGTCTAATCTGCAGTACTTTGTTTCAACAGTGCTAAACTGTGTTAGGTGGCTGCGTATGATAACCCAAGGGTGAGATCTCCCAACCATAACTACTGTTGATCTGAAACGACGAGCTGCGATTAGCTGGGAGCTGTGTCCGGCTACACACTGAAGTGTTGAGTCACTGTGGTATTAGCGGCACTAGCAATGGTTTCACACCACCGGAACTCATCTGATTCACTGGTTGGAAAATCACTCTGGATTTTGCTCAACGTGCTCAGACCACTTTTACATATTTCTGAGGGACAGTCTTGGGTAGACACACTTCTTGAGCTCACGCTGCATCTCATGTGCCATTTTTTAATTGCTTTGTGTCACTATAGTTAGCTATAATGTGCTAAGATAAATCATATTTGAACATTTGGAAATGTGGAACTTACCGTGTACAGTATATGTTATATCTAATTTATACATGAACGCAACACCAGTGTCTTGTGTGACGTGTTGGGAGAAGAGTCCCAGTAGCTCAATAGTAGACTCACAGAGATCTAATGTACTCATTTTACAGTTACATAGATATATTCATACCCTAAGGGCTTGTAAAGAGCCTGTGGTGCATATTTCCTTCCTGCACATATACAGTAAGCTCAGTTTCATTCTATGTCGTCAGTGTCAATGTCAATTCACTGAGTATAAGAAAAATGCCAACCAAATACTATTTCAAACCCTTCAGTGCCAAATACTGGATTAGTTCTCTCATGCCAAATATGTAATAACATTTTACCGGCAGTAATTAAGAGTTTCACACCATAAATGTAACATCACCAAATGAGAAACATCTGTGCTTTTCCATTGAGAAGACTTTTTAATGTACACAAACAATGCAGATTGTATTGTTGCTCCATTTAGTGCATGCTTGCACGACACACCACTGCAGATAATCAGCTGTATGTACAAGTGTTGAATGTTAGAGTGTTCCGGTGGTCCGATACTGTCTGTTGCAAAGCCTGCAGGACCTCTCTAACAGTGTGAGCGTTATGTATGAACCAGCTTTTCTGTGTGGGTTTAAGAAATGTGATTGTCTTGCATATTCTAAAGCAGGCCTGAGCGTCTGGAGAGCAGATAATTGCATACAGACCGCAGCACCAAACTTCATTTTGTTTCATCATTTCCTCCCAAACCTTTTTGCCCACCAGCTCTCTTAATCGACCTCGCTCTCAGCGGTCATGGTTGAGCCATCTGTCAGTTCTAAACGTGCCCGCCTGGGCTGGCGGTGGATTTGCCCTCGACAGTAGCACTGCTACTTACCATCCACAATTCTTGGTAAAATATGTTTTCACCATATCTCTCTGTGCAGGAGAGAGAGCACAAATTCTCAGGCAACAGAATAGTTTG
This sequence comes from Pempheris klunzingeri, assembly GCF_042242105.1. NCBI lineage: Eukaryota > Metazoa > Chordata > Actinopteri > Acropomatiformes > Pempheridae > Pempheris > Pempheris klunzingeri. Next base: position 4,316,480 of record NC_092033.1, read on the forward strand.
TACCTTTGCAGATGTAATTTGTGCTATCAGGAAGTGTGGAATACCTTATCCCCATCATGAAACATTTTTGCTGCATGTCGGTACCTTTTACTTCTTGTTAATGCCAAACGTCCGTTGTGTCCTGGGTGTGACTGGTCGTCTCTGTGATTTTAGCTCAGTTACTCTAATCATTGTTTTCTGGCACAGTTAAAAAAGCATCTGCCAAGTCTCCCCAGTCGGGTCAATGACCCTAATCTAAAGTAACACTTAAGAGAATGGCCACAGCAGTTAGTCTTTAAATGTATTGATTAGGCAATATGCATATTGTTGTATAGAAATCGATGTTTTAGGGGTAAAAGAAACACTTTTCATCTTGATGTTGAAGTGATGTTTTAGTGAGAAAAAGAGGGTGATTTTTTAACAGATGATTTCTGTTACTAAAAATCTACTTAATCTTGTGAAACTCAGCATATTGCCTTGTCCGACACTAAAGGTAATTAATAGTAAGGAGCATGTGTTGTGCATTAATTGTAACCATCCATAAATAACTATCAATTGGTCGGCTATTCATTTAGGAAATTAATAGACGCTGTGCCTTGTTGCCCCTGAGAGAGCAAGACAGGGAGAATGCAGAGCTTGAGAGCAGAGAAAGTAAGAGAGAAGAATGGAGTGTGTGTCTTTGTGTGTGCTTTTGTGTGTGTGTGGATGATGTTTGTCCCCGTGCTTGTGTTTGTTTGTGACCTTGGCTCCAAACTAATTATGTGCAATGCACCAGGGAAGCCCATGTTTCCCCCCTAATGCTTTCTAAACAATCTGACGCAGGCTGAGTGCCTCAGCACCGTAATTAGTTGGCGATCCTTGCTCTGACCTCGTCTCAAACCCTCTCACATCCACTATACGCTATTACACTTAACTGAGGGCCTGAAGGTGGGGGTCCGTGGGTTAGAGAGAAAGAGAGCCTCTCCATGCAATTACATTTGCTCTCTGCCTTTTAAGCACCTTATATTTCCAGTATTTCCCCTGGAACTGGTGCCACAATGGTGTCCACTTGTTTTGGACCAATTTGTGTAAAATACTTAGAGCGCTTTAATTGCATCACAATGCAGAGCAAACACATAAATGGGAGGTTTGGGGAATTTTGTGAAGAAAACTTTACTGTCTCTCATCCATCCATGAACCACAGCTTGTGCGGTTTTCCTGCAATTACCTGGCGTACAGTAGAAATACATATGAAAGTATTTTCTTTCTCCTTATATTCAAATACAGTAAATTGGCCAGTGGCTTAGTGTTTCACTGCCATGCTTCTATCCCACCTAAAAGTGAAGCGGCTATTTTGGCTGTCAATTTCCTTAAGCAGCTTCTCTAATGAGCTGCTGCTTTAATTGGCAGCAGTGCAAACCCCTCCTCCAAAGGAGCAGGCAAGGATAATTGGCAGGTTAGAGAGATCAGTCGATTCCAGTCTTATGTCTGTGTTTGCAGAATCAGAAAGACTTGTATTAAAGTGTCCTATAGGAGGATGTTTATTTTCTGAATAACCTGATATTTCCTGTTACTCTTAAAAACAGTAAGTGTTGGGAGTTGCTACATCTTTGATGGCTGGGGACTGTGAGACCAACATCTGTGTGTGTGCATGTGTGATTGATGTAATTAAAGGTGTTGTTTAGGCTGCCATCCGGGACTAAACAACCACACCACATGTTGCACGTATTGCTTTAGTGGACAGCGAATGACAGTTTCAGGGGTAAGTGAGTGAACACTCCTCTGTCCTGGCATGACCTCTAAGGCACTGTTAAATAGACATGCACTGTGTGTGTGTGTGTGTGTGTGTGTGTGTGTACAGTCTGCTGGGTTAAAGGCATCAGCAAGGCAACAGCACACAGCCCTCCACAGCTCATTTACACATCAAACATGCTGCATATAGTAGCCACATCTAGTTCTGACATGATCAAAACACATGACTGAGTGCTCGAGCCATTGGTACTGGAAGGGAGCACGTTAGTTGTGTTTTAATGGGCCAGTATTTTTCATTGTTTGTAATTATCCAGCCATGTGATCCATTAAAGTACTTTTAAGCATGATTCTTCCTCTAAACTCATCCATAAACCAATCGTAATTTTCTAAGAAGCAGACTAAATTCAAATGAAAGCTAAACATAAACAAATAAATGAAAACATACATGGAATCTCTCCAGATAGTTACATCTGCCCATTTGATACACAACTCTGTTAAGTTGACCCCGATGTTACCCCAGTCTCTGCAGCAGCCAATTAGTCTTGTACTGAGCTAAATTTGACAGCGCCTCTGGCTAACCTGACTAATTTAACTTGTTAAAATGGTTCCATATCTGCCGTTTCAATGAATTTAAATGGAACTGTCATGTCTTCCCAATATTGTGTTGTTGATTTAAGCTTGTCCTGTTAATCCCAACCCATAATGTATTAATGTCTGCAGTAAAAACAATCAATCAGAGCATTTGTAATTTAATGTTTGTCACATTTTACCGGTGTAGACAGCTATAAGTGCTGACAGCTGCTGTACTCGGTATGTAGCAGCTATGTGCTCTCCACACACAGCCAGTAAGCCTGTGTCTCACCTGCCATGCCCAGTGAAAGAAATGAAGTCCAAAAGTTTAAAAAGTCTATTATTCCGCCAGCACACCCCTGAGGGCTCTCAGTTTTAAAGCCTGCAGATGAAAACCTGCCTTTTATGTTAATTCTTCAGATATGCCTTTTACAGCAGGGGTTCTTAAATGCATTTTTTCCAGTCTAGGACTTTGAGATATTTAATTTTGCCCTGGGATCTGAACTTATTATATTTCAAGAGTGGTTTTCACACATGGGGCCCCAACATGAAAATGTCTTCAGCCCTTTTCTTGGTTCCAGTATTCAAGTATTATTATTTATTGCCATATGTATAAAAACAAGTTGCACGACACAATGAATGTTTTGCTTTGCCCTTTCGCCTGTAATGCCACTGCAGGATTAAAAACATAGATAGATGAATAGATGAATAGAAAAAGAAAGGAGATAAATAAACAGTAGCTATATAAGAGGTCCTCATAATGAGACCCCCCGAAAGAGAGTGTTGTGGTGCCACAATGAGGAAAACTGAGGAGCCGTTCAACTTAATCTTTCATGTTCAAGTTAAACATCGAAATAAAAAATGATGTTGAACTTTAGAAGAAACTAGTCAGCCTCAATGGAGGCAATCTGCAGGGTTGTGCCGAAAGTGACAGTTAGCTTCTGGTGTCTGGTACCCCCAGCTGATCTTTGTTTTTAGGCTCAGAGGCTAACGCAACAGGGCTAACGTCTGTCATATTATCATTGTTACCCGACCAGACTTTACATGCTGCGCATAGACGACAGATGTTAGCCCTGGTGCGTTAGCCTCCAAGGCTAAAAACAAAGATCAGTACTCAGAACAAGCCTGAACAAACATCATATGTTAATCGCGTTGTGATATTGTATGTTATTGCAAATTACAGTGAACGCCGTCGGGTTGCTGATGTAGGCTACATTTGATTTTGCCAGAAATACAAACAGGGTTAGGCTCGTACACCAGACCGGGCCAGCAAAACCAGAGCGCTAGCCAACCCTAATGGTCAACGGTTTCTTCTCTTGCTGCTCCACATCTGACTCTGAGCTGCCTCCAGCCCCTCCCTTGGATTACAAGCTAATCAGTGTGTGCCTACGCATTGTCAAGGCAACCATCTGTTTCCCCAGTGCCAGCTAGAGATGGGGTCTACCTCGAGTGGGAACTGGGGTCCGAGCGCCGACGTCTAGCAGACGGTAGCCAGACCGAACCAGACGCCATGTCCTGTTCTTGTTTCCCCGAGGGATCCCTACTGTCACCTTGGGCTGTCACTCAGTCCGCCATCAACACACACACACACACACACACACACACACACACACACAGACACACAGACAGGGACAGGGGTGGGGGGGTTAGTAATCTGCCAGCTGGTGTATTTGTGTGTGTGATGCTCGACAGCATGTTTGTATATGTGTTTGTATCGTCTCTCTTCCAAGCCTTATTGGTGTGCATGTAAAGGTTGCCACTGCTTGAGAACAGCGGAGACCTTAACACCCCCACCAACCTCTATTTGATTTGCATTTTTTTTTACTTGAATACTCAGTCGTGCTATTTTTTTCCCTCTTTCTTTTGCAGATCATGTAGTACCATAATAGCCAAACTAGCTTACATGCAGGTCAGTGGAGATGGAAGCAGTAACAGCTGCTGGGGGGGAGAGGTGAGGATGAAGGCTGGAAAATCAGGAACATGAGGGATGGATGGAGACATTTATGTAGTAAGAATAGCTTAAAGAAAAGAGTGTGTTCTGTTTTGAAAACCTTGTTAGCTGAGGGACAAGTGGTGTTGATCATGTGAGGGGTCACGTAATGCAAGGCAGGTTTTTTCATAAAGGACTATTAATGCATCAAGTCAGTCTGAAGTTAGTTGAAGCTAGTTAACTCCACTACATTTACATGTACTTCCTTGTCATCTAACTAAAAGGCTTTTACATTCTCCGTTCTTATTAATCGATATTAGTATATCTGTCACATATGGGAAACACGGACATATGCTGTACAGTCATAGAGAGGGACAGAAATTAAATGTTCAGTGTTTGTATGACATCAGTGTCAGTGAGTAATTTCTTTTGACTGGCGGATCGCAGCAAAGCAGGAGCGAACTGAAAACTATAATAATTGTAATAACAGTGTTTGGCTGTAATAAGGGACTCTGTGCTACAGACACATTTCCGTCAGTGCCAAAAACAAAACGATTTGTTTCAATTTGATACCCAGCCCTACACAACAGAGTGTATTACGCACTAGCCCTTTAGCGTCAGCTTGACCAATTAAGCAGCTGTGTCCCAAATTCGCCACCAAACTACCTGCCCTGTTGTGATGCCAATGCACATTCACTGCCCTCAAACTAGAGGCCATAGATGTTCACACACTCACAGAAAAACAACTGAATTACATCTGGCCAATCCTCCTGGAGCTCTGAACAACTGTAATTGTCTACACCTTGTCTCAGTATGTCATCTCTCTCTCATACAATCACTTTCTGTCTCTCTCTCTCTCTTCCTTTCTGTCTCACTCTCTCTCTCACTCTGTCACACACACACACACAACTGTACACACACACGTACCAGAGAATGACAGATCATTGCCCTGTCCTTCAGTTTATTGTCTACCCTTTATCTTGACCTGTCATCTCTCTCTCTCTCTCTCTCGCTCTCTCTGTCTCTCTCTCTCACACATACTGTTGCTGCATTGTTGTGTTGGTTCTGCCCAACGTGCTGATAGACATCCGGTGCCACAATAGGAGGCAATCTTAGTCCAGCATGGAGCCATTGTTGTCTCTAATAGAATAGACGGAGAGGTGAAGAAGAGCTATTGATTCAGCTGACTAAGAGGGAGAGAGAAAGAGATGGAGTGAACAAAGGAAGAGAGTAGGAGAGGCTGTTGACACCTGGGAGAGAAAGAAAGACACAGACTTAATGTTTGTGTACTCTGTGTCTGTTCGTTCATGTGAGTGAAACATGGCAGTAATGCTTCTGTTGTTTTTCCACCACATGGATGACTCGACTCGACTTGACTCTATTTGTTTTGGATTTCTATCAGCATAAGTTGTGGGTATTCCCTGGTATCAGATTGTTTTTTTTAGTATCACCTCAGTGGAGGTTCAAACCGAGCTGAGCTGATTCTAAAAGGTGACGTGTAAAAACTTGTGACCAGTGATTGGTCAGAGAGAGACGTCATTAGTGTGACACAGGACATCCTGCTCCAAGTCGCTGAGCTGCTGTCAATGGCAACTGCTGTGGTTTTCAGGCTGCCATTTTTTTTGTGGAAAATCTGAGTCATGGTCAATTAACGAAGTGCAGATGTATCAAGAACACCAGTGAGTAAAGACAAGAAGGTCAAAGACTTCATTGTTCTTGTGTGTTTATGTTGCGTTGAAGATGATGTCACAGCAGTTTCACTTGGCACTGCCATGATGATCACTTAGGCAGTGGAAACTAACATCCATTAAGGAACCAGTAACAAAAGCGAGTAGAGAAGAGTCGAGCCCAGCTGTACCATGTAGAGGAAACATTGCTGGGTCAGAAATGGTGGATGGACAGATGGTGGGAAAAGAGGAGAGCGCATGAATAATGAAGGAATGAGAGTTGATTTCCTCCTGTTGCCTCAGCTGATCAAAGATCCGACATATTGGATTTGACAAAGAAAGGAAATGAGGAGAAGGAGGGCAGGCATGAGAAGGGAGAAAATAGAAAATGGGATAAAGAGAGGAAGAGGGATTGTGATGAGGAATAGGTGAGGAAATAGGAGGAGAAACAGAGGACGGACAAATGTGAATGCAGAAAGAGAAGAAAAACAAGAATAAAGAGAAATTTCTTATTAGTACCTTTCCGTTATCACAAATATGTCTTGTGAAAAAAACAGATCCAACTAAACAACAATCAGTCACAGAATAAAGTGCATTGCAGCATGGAGCAAAATGAAACACCAGGGAACAAAACAAAGCAGAGCAGACATAATAGCATGTTCAAAACACTTAGTCAAGTCTAGCCTCATTAGCACCACCAAAGTGATGAAAATAGACAAGGAAATGGAGAACAGAAGGTGGGAGAGGAGAGAGATTGATAAAGGAAGAAATGAGAGGAGGGTGAGATGTAGAAGGATTTAAACAAGGAAAGTAGAGAGGAATTGAACAAAGTTTAGAAGTAAAAAGACAGAAGGAAAAGAGTTTGGGAAGACAGGAATGGAGGGGGAAACATGGAAATTCAATGAAAACAGAAACAGAAATGAAGAAAATGAGAGAGAGAGAGACGGTAGTGGAGAGAGAAGGAAGAAAGAAAGATAAGGAAGGAAAGAAAATAAGAAAGAACAGACAAACAATAGTTTGAAAACCTCCTGACCCTCAAATAGATAGATAGACAGCAACAGTCAGTAAGTCTAGGCAGAACTACCACAACAGTGGAATAATATTAAAAGTAAACATTTTTCTCATAAAAATTGATTATAGAGGAAATCCAGTAGGATGAACCAGAGGGTCAAAAGTTTAAGAAGTCGCGCACTTGACTTGCACTTGTGTTGAGGAAACATACACTCAGTGGCCCCTTTCTTAGGTTCAAAACAGCGAATGAAGCCGTCAACACTAGCTAATCAGTCTGTATCACTTTTAATGATGCTCGGCAGCAGGAGGAAACGGACGTGTTTCAGCCTGAGGCTCTTCTCAGCGTTTCCGAGGCATTTGTGGGTGTGACCCGTACTAAACAGAAGCCAGGAACCTGCCAATGATTAACAACTAGCTGATGAACGAGGAATTACTGTTGTCTTGTTTTTTTTTTTCCCAAGACAGTATTGATGTATATGCACTGAGCTTTTCTATGGAGGTTCTGTAAATGATGAGTTTAAATATGTACATACGTTTGATTTCTTATTGTTAGTGTATTAATGAATTGGTAATTTATCTTGCTGGTTCAGTAAGAGAATACAGTATGTGTCCTCTCAAGACTTCATTTTTGTTACTGTTATTTTTGGTACTTGATGCTCCTTTGCTGATGTTGTCTTTCTACTGAGGTGTTGAACATTATGATTTTATATATGTATACTACATACATTTCTTATTGTCTGCATGTTAAACAGCTGGTCATTTACCTGATTTGTGCAAGAACAAACCAGCTATGACTTTTCTTATTCTTTTTCTTGATAGTTTTATGATGTTTATTAGCTGGTTGTTAGTCACTGTCAGGTTCCCGGCTTTTGTTTAATAAGGTTCCCACTCACAAATGTCTCAGAACCATTGAAGGAAGCTTAGGGCTGAAACACATCTGTTCTCACTGCTGCTGTGCATCATTAAAAGTGTTACAGACTTATTTGCAAGTGCTGATGACTTCATTTGCTATTTTGTGATTTTGGGCTCGGCACCCATTATTCTCTATAGACATTTAATTCCATAAAAAGCATGCAGATATAGCGGAAAGGTCTAGATGGCTGTTGTTGCCCAGTGGGAGAGTTTGCCAGTAACCACTAATCTCAAACACGGTGGTCTCCAGAGCAGAAAATTCTATAAAAAACAAATGTCCAATGAGAGGCAGTTATGTGGGTGAAAATGCCTCGTCAATGAGAGAGGTCACAGGGGAGCTCATACTGTAAAGAAAAGCTGACTGGAGGCCTTGATGTCTTGCACAAGAATGTTTATTAGTGCTCGACTGAGTGGAAAAGAGAGATTATCAGTGACACCTTAGTTCTGAATGTGCCACAAATGATCAAGCTGTGATTTTAACCCCAGCTTGGCTTGCCAGAATCACTACATGCCAAACTGTGGTCATTCTACACATACCACATCAGTGTGTGAATAGTCCACTGACCCTCTAAATCTAAACAAGCAACTATGAGCATTCACATTACCCCAGACCACGTTATGGATCTCCAGGTCACCATCAGCATGTTTCTCCAGCAGGAGACAGTCGATCTTGTGGTGTCTGGAGCACAGCCAGCTGTCACCTGCAACCTTGGTAACCCTGACAACAAAGCTTCAATCCTCATTCGTGGGGGCCAGCCAACCCAAACAATCAGACAGCTTAACTGTGCTCCAAAGGCAGAGATAGGGCTTCTCCAAGTGCAGGCCTCACAGCTGGCCTGAGCGGGACCCCTTGACCTGAACATGACCTGGGAAAGCTCCTGTGTATAGAGGCTAAAGAGAGAGAGAATTCCCTCACAATGGTCAGACAGGAAGAGGACGGTTACTGGAAAGTTATGACAGTGCTGCGCAGAAGAGCATCTTTCACACATTACCCAGAGGAACTGTATTCAAGAACGCAAACGTCTGAATCAGTTGGACTGGACCTCAAACAGACTTTACCCTGCCAACTTCCAAGTCTGTGTAATGTGTGATTGGCTGCATGTGTGAATAGAGCAAATCACTGTTCAGAGAATTCACAGAGAACAAGTGGGACTTTTCTATCATGTGATTGGAGTGGAACTGGAAGAATACAAACATCTGTGCTCTTTTTGCTCTTTTGTTGATATTGCGGATGTTCAGGACTTTGTAACTTTGTAAAATAGTTATAATTATTATTGTATTATCTGATGTATTGTAATGATATGGTCATCCTAACCCTAATTAATCCCCAGTTAATCCATCTATCCCTGTGTCAACGGCTCAGGTTGTTGGTGGTTTAATGGTGAAGGGAATATTCTTTTGCATAATAAGACTCCTCTACAAACCTATCTGAGGTGACCTTGGCTATCCCTTTATGACCGCAGGCTACACGTCTTCAAATGACTACGACTTTGCTGAAGCCATCCTGTACCTGATAAATTGGTCTCTGAGTGTATATTAACATAGTGTTAGTAGATAGATATTCCATTGATTGATTCCATTGACAGTTAGTAGTGGGAGTGCAAAATTAAGCTACCAAACATGGTTCTAAACAACGCACAATTTGACATATAAAACCAAATACGCCTTGTTTAAATATTCACCACATAACTACATGTAGAGGGATTTCAGTTAAAGATGCATCTGTGTTGAAGATGTTTCAGTTCACCTGAAAGTTTTCTGTTCTCTCAACTTAAAATGAACAGCCATTGCCCTTGAGGTTGAACAGACAAACTACCTGCTTCATCTTGTGTTCAGTCCATTCAGTCCAGATCTGCCGCTGCTTATTTTGGTAGAAAAAAAAAGAGAAGACTGCCTGTGTGGCCCAGAATCTTTCTCTGGAAAGATTTAAAAACAAACAGGATGAAACCAGACAGAATATGTGGAATCGCTACTGCATTAAAAATGATGAGACATTCCTTTAACAGCAACATACTTTTTGTTCTGGTCATTTTATATTTACTTTTAAGGTGAGGAGCAGAGATTGTGAGAGATGTTAGGGGAGATAAAGAGGTGGGTTTGAGCAGAAATGTGATCAAGGCAACCAGATAGAGAGAGATCAAATGGGGAATGTGCAAGACTTGATTATAAAAGATGGAGACAAAATAAAGTGATAGAATAAGTGTGAGAATAAAAGAGAGATGAAGAGAAATTGAAAATCTGACCCATTGCATAACAATAATGAGACTAACAGAGAAAAAAGAGAAGAGGGGATGAACATGGACAATTGACAAGAGGTGTCGAGAGAACGCAAATAATAGGCATAGAACTGGAAAGTGCTACAAGGTGATTTTGAGGGGGGGGGGGACTAGGAAAGGTAGTTGATTAAAACCAGCAGCTTCAATAATGCAAATGTAATTACTTGCACCGGCCCTCACACCTAAGCGCATTAACACTGGGGCGGTAGAGAGAAAGGGAGCCAGAGAGGTAGAGAAGCGCAAGACCAGAAATTGAGACAATCTATAAATATTGAATTAACAAAAAATAAAAGCAGAGAAGAAGCATGATGGGAGTTGGAGTAAGATGATGTGAAACAGGAGAAGAGAAAAGAGCCTGACAGGTGTAATTTGGAAAATGAAGGGGAAAAAAAAGAAGATGCGCCGAAATCAGTAATCTTTCTCTCCATTTAATTTCAATGGTGGTCAGTCAGGGAGAAGTTTTAGTGGCCGGCTAAGAGCTGTGTTTTGATATTGAGATTCTGAATCCATTCTTTCATATTAATAATGTATGATATCCTGTTACATTGACTCTTTTTTGTTGTGTGTGATGCTACAGTATATGGAAATTGTTTCAGCAGTACCGGTGAGCTTAAGCTGCTCTCAGTTGGGAGCACATATACACTTTTATATATCCTACCTACTGCAATGCACAATAAACAGTGAAAGTGAGCAACGTTATTGAAATGAGCTGCTTGGGTTTACTGCAGTGTTGCTTTTATATTGTAGCCAAATCGATGCTCGGTTTTTGTGGCCAGTTTGGATATTTGGTTGTTTAAAAGGAGAAATGGGACGGAGACATTTAGAGGCTGTGGAGGGGTGACAGAAGTATGAAATGCTATGGATGGAGAAATGAAAAAAATGGCAGGAGACAATGCGGTTTCTACCCTGCCAGCCACCGATGGACTCAGGAGGACACACAGGCCTTGGTTCTGCTGAGCCTGAAGGACAACTGGAGCTGTTTATTGCTAAATGACTTCCCCCCCTGCCCCCCCCATCCCCTCTCTCTTTCTCTTTCTCTCCTCTCTTTCTCCTTCTCATTTTCTCTCTCTCCATCCCTCTCCCTCTCTCCATCTGTTGGATACTTTGCCACATCAGCTGTTCTCCAGCCACACCAAAATGACCCCTCAAGGAAACGTAATCCTCGTGTGTGTGTGTGTGTGTGTGTGTGTGTTTGGGTGTACACGCACACACAAAATGCTTATGTGCCATTCTCACTTGTATTGTATTCTGCAAGTTCAACCAACCGATACTGCCCACTCCTGCGATCATATTCAGGTTCAGCTATTGTCTCATAACCCCCAAATTTCCCTTTTTTTTAAAATCAAATCAAATCATCACTAGACATCCTCAGTTATATATTAACATGTAAAAAATACAAGTTAAACCTATCAATGTAGTTTCACAGAGATCCTTGCTGCCTACACCCTGTCGGAGCTGGTTGAACCGAAAAGGAATGCAGAATTATAATATCCTGCTTTTCTGTGTCCCATCTAAACCCAGCTGCATAAAAAACATATTAAAACACATAAAATAGGCAACATATCAATTGACCGCATCACATTAGCTGCCAGGAATACATTAACTTGCTTAAATGACCATTTAGGACATTACAGGCAGTGGTGTCCAGCTCCCTTCATTTGGACTTAATGTGTCATTATAAACATCACTCCTACCATCCACCTCTCAAGCTTTGTTAACCAGCTGCCATTGTCCAATGGAGACGAGACACAGCAACTACTTGAGGGGGACTTCAATGACATGAATACTTCAGCCATCAGCTCTTAGGAATTTTTTCATTATTCCACCACTTCACACTAAATACAAGGCCAGGACCCATTCACGGCTCACCTGCTATGTTCCACATTCACACTCAGCCCTCGACTTTGTTGTCAAGGCCACAGCCGCACATGCTTTGTCATGCCAATGTTAGTTGGGTGTCCTATTTTCTCTATTTACTGTTTTTAAAAGGTGGCCGAGGCTTTGTGTGTGTGAGGTGTGAAATGGGCCCTGGCAAACACTTCAGACCTGCTACTGCGCTTCGCTGAAAGTGAAGCCTCAAAGAGAATATGTGGCATTTCCACCCCTTTTTCAGAGTTCTGCAATACACTGAGTCTCAGGCCAAATGGCTGCGAAACGTCAACGTGAAACAAATCACGTTTGTTTTCTCAATGAGGGATCAAATGCACAGCTTGTCCAGGACATTACAGGGAAATGTGACAAATAGTCCTGTAATAAAAATGTCTGCTTGATCTCTTTAGCTCTTTTTTAATTGCCTTTCCCTGCACTTTTTGTTATACAGTCATTCCGGGTTCACCAGAGTATTATCCACACACTGATCTAACCTTCTTACTCCTTGTTGTTGCCTTCAATGATTTATCTATAGTGTTTGAAGCCTGTTCCATTCCTGCAGTCATTCACTTTAGGAGCCAAACACTTGAAGTATAAAATCACAGTTGAAGATGGAGCCCCAGTCCATATTGACTCTCCTTTTCTTCTCCTTAGGACAACTATACGTTTGCCCAGCCAGGCATCCAGAGGAAAGTCAAGGCGCTCGAGGAGCTGGTCAGCAGGATTGATGGTGAGTCATCTGCCTGGCCTCCATCCATCTATCCATCCATCCATCCATCCATCCCTCTATCCCTCTCTCCACCCAACCATAAAGTACTTTCTGCTCACAGCTCAGCAATTTTGACTTCCATTCACTTCTCCGTCATTCCCTCTTCTTGTTTCGTCTCTTCTTTTCTCTTCTCATCTCCAACACATTCCTGCAAACACAAAAACACATTCAAAACCAACAACTTTTGCAAAGTTGCTGGCTTTACATTGAACTTGCAAGACAATGGGCTTCATTGACAAGTGCTTTTTTACTGTGTCTAATTTTTTTGTGAAACCAGAGAGGAAATGAACAAAAATGTAATTGTATCAGTCAAAAGTTTTTTTCTTACCTATAAAGAGAAATACACTTGTATAAGCATTTCATGTGTGAGGCCCATTGTGAACTCCACCCCTAGATAGATGATCCACTGTAATGGCCTCCACATCCCCCCATAGCTTACCAAGCTATTGTTTTCATTTTGCCTTCGCCTGAACAGTGTTTATCTGTTCAGGAGGAACAGTTTGTTTCTGCTCCCAGGCAACACGAATAAAGAAATGAAGGGAAGAAGGAAAATACACGTCACATCATAATCTGCCTTAATGAGAATAGTTTTTCCCCTTAACTTTAACTTTAGTTGAAACTTAAACTTTGTTAGATAGTTTGAAGTCTTGTGTTAGAACTAGACACACACCAGGAGGTAACGTTTGTTTTCACACCTTGATTCTTCTGCTGTTTACGTCTGTTTGTAATTACCCGCAATTGCATTTTGCTAATTTTCATTCCACTCAGCTGTCGGGGAAGTGTCTACGTGGTGATTATTAGCGCAAAACAATGGCCTGTTGCGGGCTGGAAGTTAATGTATGCACGCTGAGTGTACTCCCACACAGCTCAGTGACATTTCACACACACTCGCAACTTAGTGTTAATTAGCAACACTGCTTTGTCGTCTCTGTCCCCTTTCTGGTTTTCATTTTGTCAAAACAACAAATGCGTAAATATGGTTTGAATAGTTTTCCATCCAAACGCACCTTTGTCACTTAAAATGTGCGAGGCGTGCGTAAGGGCCCGAAGATGCTTTGTACAAAACAAGGTTTCACCAAAGCAAGCCTTTGTATAATAGCCATGCTCTTGGCTAACCTTGGTGCTGTCCGACTATCCTGTCACCCGCTCTGTCAGCCAGAGGGAGGGGAGGACTCACTCGCTGCATTAAAATGGATAGCGAGAGGGTGCGTACGTACGTGTGTGTGTGTGTACGTGTCTGTTTGCATGTGTGATTGTCACAGAGTAAACTTGCTGATAGAAAGGGCAAGTGTGTGAGAGTGTGAAAAAGAAACTAATATACTGTAAGTTTGACTGTGTGTGTCTACTTGTGTGTGTGTGTGGGATGATTGTATGTATGGGAGTATATGTTAGTCAAAAATGGTGTGTGTGTGTGTTATTTCTGTGTTTAGACAAAAGATAGAGCAAAAGATGAAAGAGAAAAAAAAGAAGCCCTCCCACCTCTCCCAAGCTCCGCCACACCTCAGCAAAGACATAAAAAATGACTGGACATTTTTACTGTATCTTATTCCATAAGTGCCCTGTCATCATAGTTGGGGCAGAGCCATTTTATACCCTGCTAGCTTGACATTACCACCTCTAATGAGATCACAGATAGCTTTTATCTTGTGTTACAGGATTGTTTTTCGCCCTCGACATAGCTTTTGTTTTGGGAACAATGGCCTCTCATCATCTCTTCCAAAATTACCTATCAGTGCTTATCAGATGCAGGCTCATCCACAGTGTGGTGCGCTGTGCTAAAGGATGGGGTCCTGTCTTTTTTCACAACAGGCAGACATTTTGGCAACTTGCGTGGATTTGCTGGTATTATGATTTCACTCCTGATAGAAATCATAAGTTGTTGAATCAGATTTTATGAGAATTTTTATTGGTTCTTTATTGTTTTTCTCTGTGTGTTTATGTTTGGTTTGAGACTACCAATCCATTACATTACTGACAATAATACCACTTAATCTTTCAGCTCATTAATTTTAGATTTGTTAGACAAAAGTTATTGCAAAATGAACTGATCTATTATTCTCCATCAGAGTGAGCTAGTAACCTTTGAAAAAGGCACAAAAAAAAACTTGAGCTGTTGCTGTGACTCTGGTATTCTGTTTCAGCCTGATGCCAGTTGGTTATCTGATACAGGCACATCAGTAGTTTATAGGGTATTTGTTAAGGCAATGGGAGGAGAGACGACGATTGTGGGAAGGAGGGAGTTGGGGATGTTTTTGATCTTAGCTCAGTGTTTCATTGCATTATTGTTTGCAGTATTCCCTCAGCAGGGATGGGACATTGCTGATCCGTCTGCCTCGCTCCACTTTCTCTGTCACCTTCTCTCTGCATCTTCAAATGACTGCATTTAGCTCCATCTATATATCTGTCAGGAAGAGAGGGAACACACATATACTGTACATTCACAGAGAGGGAAAGAAAGATAACGTACAGTGTTTTATGACCACATCCCCGCCATCCATTATCTGCTATATCTTTTAGCACATTGAGGCAGAAAAAGAAATAAAAAAAAGTCTGGATTTGTGCCACAAGGCCTCAGAACGTACAGAACATAACAATTTTCATCCTTCTTTTCCTCCTCCCCATTTTGCCTCCCTCTGGAGGAAAACTCTTCCATCCTTTGAAAGCACATTTGAAGGAAGGAATTACAAAGTGATGCTGTTTTATACCCAGGAAAAATAGAGGATATACAAATGTTTATACACATAACACTTGTAACACAAATCAGCTGTCAGTCATTGTACTGTTTGACAACACACTTCCTTACCTTGGGAGTAGCTGCTACGTCACCACACGGGCATCAGTGCACTGAAATGTAAATGACTGGCTGTGTCTACGGTGTACAGGATGCTGTGACGTGTAAAATGAAGAAGAAATATATAAGTTCAGAGTTCGAGGTTCTGTATTATTTCTAGCAATCAAATCAGATTTAAGCAGATGTAGCATTGACTAACTTAACTCCTTTGTACAGGGGAAGTAGATCAGATCCACCTGAGGGTCATCTGAACGGAGAGGATACATCTCAAGTCAGACTTCCTGACTACCTGAAAATATTTAAGATTTTCAGTGTGGTCTTAGAGTTTTGGACCCCACTGTACATGTATGAGATTTTGGGATTAGAACTCTGTTCTGAACAGGCAACATCTATTGCATGTCTGTTTGGCCAGGAGAGGGATCCCTGAGGTTTCTTCCTTTTTCCTGTTTTAACTTTAGGGGGAGTCTAAGGATTGAGGCTGTTGTTTGCTGTACAGATTGTAAAGCCTCCAAAAGCAGTTTGTAATTAGTCATTTTGGGTTATATAGATAAAAAACAATTGAAGGACAGCAGATATGTCTAATAGAATTAAAAGTCTGAGAGACGCGAGTCTAAACAAATCAGTAAGTCACAAATCCTCCAGGATAAAGTTTATTAAACATCATTCCAAAGTCCTGGAGAAACACCTCCTTCTCCCTTAAGTGTTGTTACTGAGGTGGCTTTCACAAAGGTGCCTCCTCCTCAGCTGCATTAAGTTACTATGTGCGAAGCAGGCAATTATCTCAAGTGAGTCAGCTTTCCCAGTATGACAAAGCTGGAAATATGCACAAAAGATTTGCAAATACACACAAAAGATTCTTCTATGATCAAACATTTTCCACAGGTTCCACATTCTATTTCTACTTGCTTCCTCTGGATTCTGTGCTGAAGTGTAAGCTTTAATTAAACTTGAAGTAAGGAGGTCAGAAAAACTGCTAGGATTTGTTAAAAATGTTAGGAGAAAAAAAACCAAAGCTGTTTATTTCTTTGCTTTGATTCTTTTAGATAAAAGCAGTGCGTGACATTGTTGGAAGGCTTTTATTTTGAAACTTCTTTGTTGCGCTCTCTGCTCGTCCCTCCCTCAGAGTCTTCCTCTCTGTAATTATCCTACTTGTACTAAGTGACGCTAACTCCCCTTAGCCTTGCTTGACGCCAGCACGTGTTCCTCCTCAAAAGAAAAGCCACTTTGTCGACATGCCTGTAATGTTTCTCTGATCTCTTTATCACTCCCTTATCTCTTTCTGTGTATTTGTTGCATGCAAGTGCTTCAGCACAAGTTCATCAACATGCAAATTGCCCAAAGGTGAATTTATTTATGCAAATGTGAGGACACACTGGCAGCGCATGCTCTGAGCCTGAATTGTGTAAAAAGGCTGGGAGCTGGATTGTGAGACTGAATTGCATAATAAGAGGCAGCAAAAGGGCTACTGTGCTTTTTAGAGTTGAAAGAGTTTTTACCTTTCTGTAGCAGCAGTTGCTTTTTAGCAAGTAATTTTATGCACTCTGAGTGTGTGACATAAAATGCTATATTTTTTATATCATTAGCAATGTTTCATTTGTTTTGTTTTATTCATATTTAAATTCAAACTCATTTATATGTATATATCATTTGGATATCATTTTATTTTGAAATTGAGGCTGCGTTCAGTTCAGGTTCTTGCCTCCTCTGGTGCCTTTTAACCTGGCCCGAGGTCAATTACACCAACTTTCCCTGTCTTCCCACACAGTCCTCCACAACCTCTGAACATCACCCCTACAAAGCTCATGCACTCTGCTCTGTCCGCCTACAGCAATTTTTCATACTTAACATTTTGTGTGTTGCATGTTTTCAAGCATTTAACACACATTTATTTAAAGAAATTCACAGGCAATACAGCCTTTAAAAAATATTATGACCCAAATCCTCAGTAGCACGTGGAGTTCTTTTGCCTTTGGGTCTGTTTGAACTTAGAGTTTAACTGTGGTTTTTATCACAGTTGGCTACTGCACATCTTAGGAAATGGGATGTACTTTCTAAGGTTACACAGCATTTCTGAAGTGTTAATTATGCTCATTTATTATTTTTATGATCACATGCTCTTTTCCAAGCAGTCAATATTTCTGTTTTTACCTACTGGAAAAGTATCTTACACAGCAATACCTAACCTTTCGCTAAAGACGTCATCGAAGAGCGACTCACCAATCATAGCTTAAAGAACCTTATGCTTTAGCCTCAATCTTATAGGAACCTTAACTAAAAACACAAGAGAAAAACTCTTTTTATCTGCTCTAATGTAACATGCAGTCATTAGCATGTCCAGCTAACTAGCTGACTAGTGTTTCTCCAAAGCCAAGAGCAAATCTTTAAATAACTAGCCTGTCTGAGTTTGTGGGGTTAAAGACGACAGTAAGAAAGCCCTATTAATGTGTCCTGGATGCTCTAAAGGTTTAGGTGAATGTTCCTCCGTTCCTCCACCTCAGCAGTTCTGTTCTGCTCTTAGGTGGATTTGGGAACTCCAGGCAATAATACCTGAGATAGCGATACACTCGCTAAACCTGCCATCCTACATAGATAACATATATAGTGCTCATTAAACACTTTCCCTCTTTCAATGTTAAGCATGAAAACACTGAAAATACAAACAATTATGAAGGTTATACCAGAACATTACAGTCTGATCACACACCTTTTCACTAAAATAGGACCAACTAGCTCTCGACTGCAAAACAAAAACAGTGCTGTGTCTTTAGTCCTATGTCCTCTCCTCTGCTGCTGATGGTGCTGACTGGCAGATTTTAGCTTTATACAACTTTATCTTCGGCCTTTAGTACGATCATGTATGTACAAGACCCTTTTCAAGGTCAAATCAACTTTTGGATTTAATGTTAGCTTAATTAGAGAAGCCTGCTTTTATTTACCTCTGTGTTGACATTGAGGGGCCCCTTGTATTAAACATTACTGAGAACGTCAAAAGGTAAATCTGCGTCTGTTATCATTAGTAAGAAAGGGAGCTTGAGAGGCGTAGCATCAGTAACTAATGGGGGTAAGGATTATCAAATGGTCAATTATAGTCTAAGAAAAATACCAGACTGGCGCTAGAGAGAGAGAGTTGACAGTGAAGAAACAATTAAATGATGAAGAACAGATTCAAACTACAGCCGCTCTGTCAGAACACACTGAGGAAAAGTGAAACGGTGAAAGGAAAAAATAGCCAGTTGGAGAGTAGAAGAGAAAAAAAAACCACAGTGCAACTGTAATTACGTTTTGTACCAAGGAGAGCATGAAGGCAGGCACAATTGGCCTTGTCAGCAGAATCCTGGGAGCCGCTCACTAGTCACTGTACGACCTCTGACCTCCCGCTGTCCGCCTGCACCTCACCAGCCACGGGCTGCAGTCCACTGTGGAGAGCAGACTAGCCGGCGTCGTGGCCTCCGTCCTAAACTTTAACCAGCAGTAGGAAGGAAGAAGAGCCTCATCAGTCAATCACTGTCTGTGAGAGATGTCATCCTCAACCTCCCTCAGCCCCCGTAACTACGCTACCCAGCATGCCGAGCACTGTGCCAGCTGGACAGCAGCCCACAGTTAGAAAGTTGCTAGTTTCAGCGGCTCAGTGCATTTTTTTAATACAATTTTTAACCTCTTCTCTTCTCCATTCTCCTCTCCTGCCGCGATAACTCCTCATGACAAACGACTCTCCCTCCCACCGCTCCCCCACCGCGCGCCCCTTCCTCCATGTGTTTGGTGAAGTTGCTAATATTAGGCAGAGCAAGTTCATTAGAGTAATTTAACATTGTCTAAAGTTGTTCCACTCTCTCCCCTTCTGTTTGGCAGCTAGCTAAGATCTGTCACCATGATGCATTTGCCATTAATGAGCTTGCCTTGTTTATGCTTTTACAGCAGCATGTGATAATTAAACTGCAGAGAGGAGTGTGAAATAATCGCTTTGTGTTTACTTCGCGCCCTGCTCGTGTGGTGGAGTGTGTGCATGGCTGTTAAATATAAGACAGGTGTCATTCAAGTTTGCCGTGTTAGTTTGAAAGTAATAATGTATGTGTTCTTAGCTGGAAATATGTTACATAATATTTCACCAATTAAAGCTTTATTATAGCTGTATTTGGGAGCATGTGTGCTTGTCAGTCAGCCCTGATTAAGAGCACAGAGTGTGAGAGAAGAGGATGCTATAGTTCCTCCCTAACTGGCTTTTCTCATAGATTCTCTGACAGCTCTTTAATTACAGCTCTATTATGAAATGTGTGTGTGCGTCTGTGTGTGTGTGTATGTGAGACAGAGAGAATAAGTGTCATGGGTTTGATGACTATGAAAGAGGGAGTCGCTGAATACTGAGTGGTATTTTTAATCTTTTGTTATGTAAAGAAGCATAAAACAAACTTTTATCAAAAACAGAGAAAGGAGTAAAGGCAGCTTCGCTGTGTCGCAGCCCCACATTGCAGCAAGTCTTCAGCTGACATTTCTGCTTCTCATCCATTCTTCTCTGCGAGTGTTCATGCCAGGCTGCCATACCATGACACTGACACTGATGCCGACGTTTGAACTCCACGTCGAGGCCGTATTGAGAGCTCTTGATGCAACGTATGGGCCTCTCTCTGCGTGGTTTGCTCGAAGTCAGAACATAATCTGAACCATTTGTACGAGGAGAAAACAAAACACATTTTCTGGGTATAAGGAGACAGATGTGGACACCTGATGTTTATGTTTGGAAAGCAGAGCCTAACAAACAAATAGAGTGGAAACTACAATATTGACTGATAATATTCAGCTGTTCTTTGGTTTGTTTTCATGTGTTATTGTTACTACAGAAGTTAAATTACAGTAATATACACAGAAACATCTGTTATGCCTACCATAAAGAATAAGTCTGGTGATATTCTTTATTGTTCATATTGTCAACTAATTCCAATACTTGACTGAATTGTCTGTGAAACCAGAGCCTGGTGAAGGGGATGGTTTTGTCTCCATTTCTTTCCAAGAACTATTAAATACACTTCAATGAACTATACAGGATAACGTGTTCCCTCATTACAATGAATGTGGGTACTGTAATTTATTTTCAGTCTCCACATACACCAGAATTACTCGCAACTGCATCAAATGTGGATTCATTTGCTGAGACAAACAGATACCAAATACACTATTTCCTTCTGTTTGAGACACTTTTGTTAAAAGCTACAGTGCCCAGCTGTCTCAGGAAATGATCGAACCTTTCTTAAAAATGAAAGCGCAGTTTTGTGACATTTTTGTTTTTTTCTTTACAGATTTAAATCTTCAAGGTACAGGAAGTCATATTGTATTGAGAGATGCACAAACAGTCTTGGTTCATTGCATTTCTTGAAAATGACAAACTACAAATTTCTAATTATCCATCCAATAAATCTAATATTTGAGTTAATGTGACTTGTTTACGAGCCAGCCTGAAATTCATAATGCTACCAGGGAGGGTAATCAAATATTTGCCATTTTGCTCGGTAACCACAACCAATGAGTGCGCCTGATAAGAGAAGGAATTTATGACATTTAGAATTTAATACTGAGCTTAGGTGGGAGTAAAATCACACACGTCTTTGGTCTGTATTGGATTCAGATCAGCGTTGAGCTTATGCAACATTAAAATCAAGAATCTTGGCAAGAAAGATAAATAGTTATAATTTTCCCGCGGGGGTTTGAAGAAGGTTTTGCACAGGCTGACCTTGTTTGACAGAGATGGACAAAAACACTTTTAATCAGGTCCTACTGGAAGCAATAATATCAAAGAAATAAAAAAACACACACACTATATATTTTACATAAACATGCCTTCTGTCCTCACCTCTGGATGCTATTGACCTACAGCGTGCACTCTGTTCCTCACTAGACTGACATGCAATAGCTTTGGAGCGTTATTTAAAAATGAATACACTCCCTTTTCTCATCTCATTTCGGTGGTGTGATGTGTGTAGCTTCTCCGACAATTCTGATAGCTCCGTAATTACATCTGTATTATGAGGAAAAGGCTGCGTGCGTGATGGCTGTGTGTGCGCGTGATACTGACTGCAGTAGTTATTAACAGAGAGGGGAGTTAGACAGGAGTCTGTCTGTGCACCACTACTAAAGCCTAAAGGAATTTCTCACCTCATAGGCATCTGCATGTCTGCCATTTCCTTTTGCTGGCCTTTACACACACTCCAATCCATGTGTGATATTGTGTTTTTACTGTTTTTAAATGTAATTATTCTTATTTTGATAGAGTCTGTGCACCGCCACATGCAGCAGTACGAGGTGGAGTACCTGCAGTTTGCCTTCCGCTGGATGAACAACCTCCTGATGAGGGAGCTGCCTCTACGCTGCACGATCAGACTGTGGGACACCTACCAGGTACACACACACACACACACACACACACACTCCCAAAGCAATATTATTGTGCTTTGTATTGTTAGCTGTCCATTTCTATCCATCTGGCTCTGCATGGGATCTCAGAAACAGGAGCATTTTCTGATAATGACAACTGTGATTGCTTCAGAAGTGCCGCTTTTGTAAAATCTGAGGTATAAAACCATTATACCTCAGCCAACCCAGCAGCTGCTTGATGCAACATAATGTAGATATTTTTTTATGAAGGTGTTCAATCATGGCAGCTTTCTCTACGACCAGTTTATTTGTAATACAGCCTGACAATGCTGCCAGTCCCCATACTGTTTGTTTTTTTTTTTTTTTTTATTTTGATTCTTGTTAATTCACCAGGATTAGTTGTTTTGTTAAAACAACACACGACAGTGATGTGTTGATGTATAGTGGTATAAAAAGGAAGAGACAAAAAGGATGCAAGGAAGGAAAGGTTTGAAAAGTGCAAATGAAAAAACATTTCTGAAGTTTTGCAGTTGAGGGATTGTAAGGGATTAGTTAATTCAGCAATGAAACAAAGATGTCAGTAGCCCTTTTCATGCATGAAACAAAGGTTTTTGCGATTTTACTTATGGTTTCATTTTAATTTTATGGCTGCTCTGTTCTTTTGTGTGCGTGTGTGTGTGTGCACGAGTGTAAAAGTCTGAAAGTGTAAAAGCCTATTACTGTGTTGACCTAGATGTCTAAATGTGTGAGAGAGCAGGATCTTAATCCCCTTCAAACACATCTGGACCTGTTCATTCTGCTGCTCTTTCACATTTACACGCATCTTAATAGGCGATGCCTACAGTTACACAGCAGTGTTAACCTCAGTTGGCGTTGTCAATAACATCTAATGTCTGCTATTGATTCAGTGGGGTGTGTGTATGTGCTGGAACGTGTGTGGATAGTCCAGCGCTCAAGCTGAGTACATATAATGGATTTTCCAGTTGATGCAAAGGTTGAGAGTGTAATACATGTGATCTCAGTGTTTGATTAGATGAGCAAAGTGGACAGAAGGAGCGTGAGGATGAATGGAGAGCTCACTGGTGACACAGCTGTGGTTTTACAAACAGGTATCTTTTCTGCTGTACTTTGTTTTTGTATGAAATGAGATGTCCCTTGGCATATTTACTCTTTGGACTATGAACTAATGGAAAATAACAGTACGTATATGGTGGTTGCAGTTAAGAGCCATAAGAGAACATAAGGAGCTGCCAGATAGATGAAGGGAAGCCAGTTTAGATGGATGAGAGATCAAGAAGTGGAGGGGGATGAGTGGGGCTCGGAAGAGAAAGGAGGGACGGTGTCAAGTAAAAATAGACAAGTGCAAGAAAAGAGAAAACGTAGAGTGAGAAAAGTGGAAGGACTTAAAAAATTTAAAAAAAAACTGATTGCACTTTAGAGCTGAAGTGCTCAGTCCGCAGCCTTTGACGAACCATAACTGGGATGAATAAATACCAAATGAATCTTGTCTAAATCTTTATGAACTCTGACTGAACCGTTGACAGCTTGAGATAGATTGTAACTGACAGGTAAAAACCACATAACAGCAAGGAGGGTATTTTTCTTTTCTTGCTTTACTTAAATTAAAACACCACAGCCATTTTTGGTGTCAGATTTAGTTTGTCTCTTGAACCCTTCAATGCTGATAGAGCTTCATTGCTGGCTTCTAAAAAATACATTTGACTTATTGTATATAATGTTTTACTTTACTGCAACTTAACTTTACTTTGCTGGTAAAGTAGATTTTCCAGCATTGCATAAAAATCATTCTCCACTGATATTTTACAGTGGAAAAATATTTTTTTCTTTTCTTATCAACTTTGAATCCTTGTGCTTTTATTTTTCCATCAATTTCGGAAGCACTTTTAATATTTTCAGTCTAAAAATTTCAGCATTACCGTTGCTTCCAAAGATTCATATTACTATAATAACTGGCAGTAATTCATCCCTGCCAGCAAAAATTCACTTTCTGTGTTCCTGATGATATCAAACTGCTGGGTCAGCTACAGTGCAGAATTTGTGAACCCGTAAAAACAAGTCCTGAACACTTCAAGTCCTCCATGACTTATGTCGACATCAGTGATCAGGAAGCCAAAAAAAGCCTATTTTTCTCAGAAGAAAAACACTTTGGTTGTCAGGAACCCACTTCCTGGTCAGCCAGCCTTTACATTACTGATACTGAATCACTACAACAAACTCCAGCGCAGGTGTTCACATTTCAAAGTGGAACGGCGTATTGTACAGACCAGTCTGTTCTGTTTACACAGTGATGCATCGCTTCAGATGAGTTCCTAGTCATGTAAATTCTTGATGAATGGACTGTTTGACAAGTTGTGTGAGTGAGGAGTGGAAAAGGGTGAGAGATGGACGTGTGAGGTAAAGTTTTATGTATCTGCCTGGATGTTCATGAACAGAATTCTTCAGGAATCAGTACAAATAATCAGGATTATCCTGATAAAGTAAATTAATTCACAATGATAGCTCTCTCTGTTACAGTATGTGAAGTCTACATGGTGTCCATAGTAACAGGCAGTTGTTTTTCATTATGCATCGGCAGTTAAGAGCTCAGCGACCAATCATCAACCCTTGAAAGATGGAAATGAAAAAGAGAGAGAAAGAACACAAAAGAATCCAGTGTGCAAAATAGAGGGAGAATACTCTAAGAAATATATGAAGGAAAGAGAAAGTACTGCTTTCAAAGTGGATTTACAGCATCATAAAAATGATACCCTGCCCTGACATTTAGTTTCAATTCATGCCTCACTTTCTGAACATAATTTACACCCAGACGTCAGAAACAGTGGCCACACTGATAGATGCGTTAAAGCCACAGGGCAGTCTACGCTTAAGTTGGATTCATTATGATATTTTGTGGATTTATAGTTTCAAACAGTACATAACAAAATAATTTGAATTATCAGACACGCTCACTGAACACATTACTGATACTGGATGGTTCTGCAAAACCACCATTTAAAAAAAAAAAAAAAAAAAAAAAGTACTCTTCCTACAGTCTCCTTGCTTAGCAGATACAGTATGGATAAGGTTTGCACGTATTTAGTTAGTTGTAGTTGAAGCCAATAAAATGTGGTTAAGCTTAGGCAATTAAGACATGAATCCTGGTCTCTGGTGTCAAAGTCAAACCTGTGGCACACCCATCCACTGTCTTCACCCTTATGACCATGTTCCCAGTGTTCTCTATCAGAGTCTGGGCTTCTGGGCTCATCATTATGAGCCATTAGGCTCTTGTGAGAGCTGTGCCCACATTTTTTGCAGGGTGTCAGTGTGTTCTCAGCAGGCGTTTGGGCTGCACTGTGGTTGTGCCTTGTCACCGTTTCTGTTTGTGATTGTCATGGACAGATTCTTGAGTTGCAGTGAGTCAGGGCCTCAGGATGTCTCTGTGCATTCTGTGGATGATGTGACGCTGTTGGCTTCTTCAGACAGTGACCTCCAGTGTGTGCAGTGGGGTGTGAAGCGGTGGGCAAGAGAGTCAGCACCTCCAAGATTGAGGCAGCAGAAAGTGCTGAGTTGTTACCTTCAGGCTTGGAGTAGGTTACTGCTCCAAGTGAAGGAGTTTAAGTATCTTTGGGTCTTGGGTCTAAGGGTAGGATTGACTGTGAGAGCCACAGGCAGATCAGCGACACTGACCCTGCACTGGGCCTGGGGACTGTCTGTGTCATAGTAAGTCTACTAAAAATGTCTGTTTTTGCCTCAGACAGGTCAGATTGTTATTCAAAGGATCCCTACAGAAAGACCTGTAAGATCCTTATGGTTTAACCAGGAACTGGGTTTATATCGTTCACTTCAAATCCACCAGACTCCATTGATAAAAACAGTAATTTTACTGAGCAGAACAGAGGGTCCAGCTGGTGAGAGCATGAGACACGGTCCACTTCAAATCTAAAAAAGAAACCAGGAATAAATGATTAAACGGTGTTGTTGCTTTGTAATGACTTGAAAGCAGCCTGAGTACACATTGTACCTGTAATACATCCTCTAAATATTTGATGTTTTACGGTGTTCAGATTTCATGCCCCACACCCATAACACGTAAACATGCACCTTTTCTTAGCAGACTCTGTCACAGTCCCTCACCTCTGGTCCTACCCTGGTAGGGATATTAGGTCATTTCCACACATGAAACGCATTCAGTAGAGCTGACGGCAAGATGCAATGCTGTTCTTGTCTGCTCTCTTCTATTGTCCTTTTTAAATCTTTTAATGCTACACATCTTTCCTCTCAACAGGTCCTTAGCTCTTGCTCTTCTCTATCATACTTGCCCTTACATAACACCGATGAGAGGCAGTCCACAAGATACAACCAGGTGGAGATTTGGAGTGCTTAAATGATATGATATGCTCCACAGATAATCCATAACAAGTGATTTCAACAAAACAGCATCCTTGTGAGTATTTCAGTTCTTTCCCCAGACTTTAGCTAAAGGGAAAATGGTCCTGAATCACAAGAGCTTGCTTTCAGAGTTCTCTCAAGGATTACTCATAAATTGTCCTTGGCTAGAATGTGTTTGGTAAAACAAGCTATGAAAGTTTTCTAAGCCTTTGTCAGTATGTTTTCCTGCGTTTGAGGTACGGCTGTAACTGACGACATTATTATTATTAGACGACATTATATTATTACATTATATTATTACATTATATTATTACATTATATTATATTATATTATATTATAATATTATTAATATTAATAATTATATTATTATTATAATATAATATATTATTATTATAATATTATATTATTACATTATATTATTACATTATATTATTGAGGTACGGCTGTAACTGACGACATTATTATTATTAGACGACATTATATTATTAGTCTGATATTGATAATAACAGACTATTCAGATTATGAATTTCACAAGTACTTAACAGATCTTCTTTATCTATTAGCTTTTAAATTTAGTGTGCATGTGTCTGTGTTTACTGTTGGCAGCTCTGTCTTAAATTCACTGTTTATGCAGGTTTACACTTTTCAGATCTTGTCTGAGGAGGATTTTAGTCTTTAGACGTGGACATGGCGTTACGTTTTTATGTTAACTGGCGGATATCAGCAGTCAGTGCAACACAAGTCGCTGGTGTACACACGCTACATCTCAGAACGGCCATTTTATTAGTTTTAATAAGTAGGCACTAAATATAACTAATACCTCTGCATGCAAGATGACTCACTCCTCAGCTACTACCGTCGTCAGCTCTGACAACACTGATATGTTTTATTCAGCTCTTACATGTCAGAGCATCCCAAGTCAGCATGAAAGACACACGCCATGACGTCACCACATTTTCAATAATTACATTTGTTGACAACTAATTTGTTCATCAGTTTTTTATCAACTATATTGATTATTTGTTGCACCTCTCGTTTAAGCCGTCTTCACAAGGATGTTTGTGAACGTAAGCACGTTTCTGTGTTTGGATGATAAATATGCAAATATGCATTATTAATTCATGTCGAACAAACTGGATGTTCAAACTCAGCTTTTTGACAGACTCCCATGAGTGTTTGGGTCTCTCACTGATATGTGGTTTTATATGCTGATCTGCTCTTGTATTCTCATAATCGTTCCATATAAACATTATATATCCTGACTTTTTTAAGTTAGTGCTACCAATTATGCTTCTCTCTCTGTGTGGAGGGAGAGGACGATTATTCAGAGGACATGAAAAGCAAAATGTCTTTCTGTGGTTTCCAAGTAGGGACACAGACTTTTCTCTATTCTTTGTTATGTGGAGGTTGAGAAAGTTCCGACCTGCGACTTAAGAAATCTTCCTTTCACTCACAAATGCCGATAATAAACAGAAAGACCGTGCCCTTTGCCACTGAGCCTGTGTGTGTGTGTATGTGTTCCAGGGGAGATTTTAACCTGAGTGTTGTAATGTCTCCGCTGTGGTCTTCTCTCTGTGGTGTGGCCATCTGTTCAGTAGGCTGATCCAGCACAAGACAGCACTTCCTCTATCTTCCTCTCTTTCCCTGTCATCTTCGCTTTCTGTCTTTATATCTGCAGTCTCTTCACAATATTTGCCTTTTCTTGTTCTCTTTCTTATTTTTCTGTCCCTTTTAAGTGTCTGTTTTACCCTCAGTCTGGTTCTCTTTTTCACATTTGTCACTATTGATCTGAAGAAGAGGAAGAGAGAGAGAAACAGATAGAAAGACACAAAGATCTAGAGCGAAACACACACACACACACACACATATACACACACATCTCTCCTCCCCGGCAGGCAGACAGACAGAAGGACAGACAGACAGGGACCAAATTATCCCTGTTGCGTGGAGCATGAAATTAGCAAGTAGCTCAGTGTGGCAGCATTAGCATGGCTGTTAAAGGGATACCGTGACATTTTCAGGTTGTGAAATACAGTCCTTCTCCTTATGGACGGCTGGATTCTCCAAGCAGGGAGCTGTTTAGCGTTGTAAGTGGCCATGTTCAGAAGCATTGTGTAAGAAGTGATGAAATGTGTCGATTCCTGGTGGAAAAAATCAGATCCTTTCCTGAAATAAGGGTCAGAAAACTAGCAAAGATGCTCGATACATATGTCACAGTCCACGTTTTAGTAATACAGCTCTTACCTCAGCTTACTTTCATTCAACACAGCACACAGTCTACTACATTTCATTCAAATATGGAAAATGTCATACTTGAGATGACTAAGCAATACATTAGTAGATGGTGAAGCAGCTATTCTGATAATTGATTCATTGTTGAACAAATTGTTCTTGTTTTTTTATTGTTACTCTAAATTATCTTAGAGGATTTAAAACTGATTCTGGACTGTTAGTCAGAAAAAAATGAGCACATTGAAGACTGAAAATTGGAAATTGCATCGATTCATCGACAAAATAATCAATGAAGCAATGAAAATATTAGTTAAAGTAGTAGTAGTTTATCTGACAGCTATTGGTTCTGGTTGCTCGTCTGATTTAATATTTTACAAAAGAAATGAAGCTGTGTGCCTAAAGTATCCTGGGAGCAAGCAGAGCAGTGTTGAACTTGGGGGGCAGAGGGAACAAACAACTCCATGACTAAGGAGCAGAGATTCTCACCACTCTCATGCTGTGCCGCTAATGTCGGCGCTTATCAATGCCACGGTCTTGTAATTTAGCCCGGGGGCTCGTTTAATATGGGTTTCATCCGCCATCCCTAGTGGCCACTTTTAGTTTTGCTAGTAAAAGTAATTTTTTGCTGAATACTTTTATCACCTCAGACCTCAGTATATGTATATTTCTCCTAAATCCTCAGTCTGTTTTATTACTGTCATTTTCTTTTCAGTCAGCATCTTGTCGGAGGGTGCAGTTTTCATTTTGTATGCAGTGTTTGTCTTTCCATCTTTTATGCCCCTTACATAATGACTATTAGCAAGTGGCTGATTCCTGCATTTTATCTTTCATATTTTAATGTGAACCCCATTTCTCAAATAAATGACATAAAATGAAAGATAATGAGGGAAACAGAATTAGATTAAAAGATACTTCTTTAGGATGTTGATAAAAGATTAAAAGTCTCGACCAAGATTGTTCATCTATTTACAGAAATATTTGCAGCTTACCAGAATTTGCATGCCTGTTTGTAACAGACACGGTTACCTCCCAAAGTGGTCCAGTGTTAGGTGATGCTACTTCGTCTTCCCTTTTATTCTTCTTGAATAAAACCCTTCACATTCAGCTCAACATCCAGTTCAGTTCAGTTGTTTTATTGTCATATGTACAGATAAAAACAAGTTTCACAGCACAATGAAATTCTTGCTTTGCCCTTTTGCCTTTAGTGCCACTTCAGGATTAGAAAGGAGGAGATAAATAAACGGTAGCTATACAAGAAAAACTATATACAGTTGAAGTGGTAGAGTATCACGTGCACAGGCTCATGAATAACTAGTAAAATCCTTCAAATGTTGCATAGCCTCGGGTATCTACTCTTCTACTATTCTTCCTTCCAGTGTCAGTGCCAAAGGGATGAAGTACAGGAAGGAAAAAGCTGGTTTTCAGTGAAAGAGATGCTCCTATTGAGCTGAACTTTTTTTGTGTCAGCATTGTTTAATCAAAAATAGAAGTGGTTCTCAAAGTAAAACCAAAAAAATAACCTTATTAAATGCAGCTCTTGAGACCTTCATATCTTTCAGTACACTCACAAATTTGTGTTGATTGTGTTGGAGTCAATTATCAGACTATACGAGGGTTACATGCCTTCTCAGATATGAATGAAACACTTACCTGTTAATGGAATAAGAGGGAGATTGTGTGACCATCCCAGGGGAAGTGGCCCTCCGCATTGTTCCTGCATCTCTGTCTTCTGTCTGTTGTGATATTTGGCTTTGTGGTCACTACAAACTATAAGACAGGCTTCTGTAGAGGGAGCCCTGACCATATACACGCCTAGCCTTCCATAACTACACACACTCGGGCATAAAAATCCTTCTCTCTCTGTCCCTCCGTCACACTGCCACAGGCATGAGCATCAATATTTCACCCTCTTTCTCTTTCTGTTGTCTGTCTGTGACACAATCTCAGCAGGAAACATACTTAAGTTTCTCAAAGGTAGCATTTAACGCAGAGTCAACGTGCTTGGTTTCCTTAACAGTGTCTCTGTTTTTCTTTCCACCTTTCCATCCATACTAATTGTCTTCATTTTCACATATGTACTGTATACTCTCAATCTCATCCACTGTGTTTATGCACATTGTCTGCTATTGTTTCAAATTCAACTCACACAGAAACATAAAGTGGCCTAAGCAGGGATCCAAAATAGACTAAACTCATTAGAAGGTGGGAATTCAGATTTTATTATTTTTTGTTGTTTGTTTTCCGCTCTGACTAACCTTAGTGCTTGGCAATTTAAAATGTAGCCTAGAGCAAGACACCACATTGGAGAAGCACACACAGGGACACAAACTATGTTAGGTTAATTTTGAATGTATTTAGAGCCGTCCCCCTGGAAAACTTTGGCATTATTTCCCTTTATAAGCCCCCTTACGCCCTTTTTAAATGGATTGCATCGTGACCTGAGTATCGTCGTCTCTGTCATTAGGGTGTAAATTTATCCTGGAGTCACACACCTTCGTCCCACACACTGTCCTAGCCCATAGGGATGGATATTGCAGAGGAAAACTTGCACAGCTTGTAGCAGGTAATGCCAGCTCTCGCCAATCACTGTTGTTATGGATTAAAGGTTCTAACTGGAGCCACAAACCACCAGGAAACAATGGTTGCAATCAAATGTTCAGTTTATTTATCCAGAGAATGATGTGAATGTTGATTGCCACGGTGGCTGCCATTGTTCCGTACAAAGAAAGAAACAGATTACAATATTTTGCTCAAACAAATCATAAATCCAGCCTTTAAATCAAGTTAAACATTTGCACATTAAAGCTGCTGCTACTAACATTGAGGGTTATTCAAGAGACACTTGGCAAACACTTACAAACACTTAATCAAGGCGAAGGTATTTGAAGTGCTTATCCAGGCCTCTGTAAAGTGGGAGTACACCGATCCGCCACTTGGTGTCTCCTTGTGGAGATCAGGGGAAATAAACTCGAGGCTTCTGACAACAATCGTGCACACACACACACACACACACACACACACACACACACACACATACATACACACACAAGATCTGCTTTAAAACTACCACTCAAGTTTCAGCAGTTCATCATATTATATCTGTCTAATTGTTACATCAGTTTAAATCTGCTCGTTTATCATCTTACATCACTCCCCGGCACTGTCACCTTTTCAGCTCGTCTGAAGTCGGTCTGTCAGGGTATTGAATTAGTTCCACGTCAGGCCGGTTTGTAGTCAGACAGCCGACGCAGGAAACACTGTGACATTGCAATACTCCTCACTCTCACTCTGCCTTCTACATTCCCTTTCCCTCCTGTGTACCTTTAGCCTCCTACCCTCTCCGTCTCTCAGGCACTCCCCCTTACGTCTTCCCCGTCTCTCTGCTGATTCCTCTCTCCGTACCCCCAACCACCTTTATCCCCCACTACTCCCTCCCACTTTCTCCCTTCTTTGATCAGCTGCGCTTGTCAGTCAGAGTGTAGCCTGTCTCAGCCAATATGGCTGCCCTGACACATGGGGGGTGGACGACCAAGCATAACAATGGAGGAGGAGAAGAGGTAGAGACAAGTTTGACGGAGTCACCTTGACTCCTGCGACAAACTTTATTTTGCAAATCATAATGATAAGAAAGCCTTGAACTGAAGCAGCAGATCTGGCAGAAGGGAGGAATAGTGTCAGAGAGACGGGTGGCAGAAATGGAGAGAGAGCAACGGTTGGTGGAACAGAGTAGAAAAGTTTTTGATAAATAGGCCTGCAACTAGTCCTGCCTCATTATCTCACGTGTTTGTTAAAAGATGGTGCTCTAGCAGGGAGTGGTTTAGCCTAGCTTAGCATAAAGACTGAAAGCAGACAGAACCAGCCTGCCTCGCTCACCCCAAAGTTACACAATCCCTCCCAGCATCTCTGAAGTTCACTAATTAACATGTACGCAAATAGTCTTTTTGCTATATTAACGTCAGAGTGGTATTGATTTTCTCATCTAACTCTTGGCAAGAAGAAAGAATGTGTGTTTTCCAAAATGTCAAACTTTTCCTTCTCTCAAACTTAAACTTTTATTCTTGAATGTATCCTAACATCTTCTTTTGTTTTTTTTACTGCTAAATCGGTTTTTCTTTCAATAAAATGATGAATTGTTTGATGTATGAAATATTTAAAAAAGGGTGAAAGAATACATGTCATGTCATAACTGAAGAAGGTGGAACATTTATTATTATATACATACATATACATTATTAGATTTCATCTTTGCCTGACGAATGATTGATTGTGCCTGCTGATCCCTCTATGTAATGTTCCTTTTTTGGTGTTTTAGACGTCCATGACTTGATAGAGGAGCATTACTACAGTGACTACAGGTGCAGTGGCACAACAGAATTTGCACTTTGTCATACAAATTTGCACTATTTTATTCTTTTCCTCCTTCCGCTGCAGCCAGTGAAGGCAACAGATTTCAAGTTAATGTCGGAGCGCCATGAAAATGATCGGTGACAAATCAAAATACCAAGATTGCTCGTTAACTCAAGTTGTTTTTGATAAAGATAAATCGTTTTTTAGCGCATGAAATATTCCTCAGTCATATTCATGAGAAAGAGAGAGACGAGTGGATGACAGACATTTGTTGAATGAGACCGAAGGAGGTGACGGATTGTGAGAGCAGAGGAAAGATGGAGGGGTGATTGAAAAGGAGGGAGAGAAAGAGAGACTGGATTTCAGAGTTTCACAATCCCTATAAGTTCATCGGTGCTCTAAACCATGAACTCACACACACACACACACTCTCAGACAAAAACTCATAGAAGAAAGGAAATTAAAACGGTGCGAATCTTTGGGGACTGATAAACACTCTGCTGCCGTGTGCCACTCATACACTCACTCATCTGTGTTTGTGTGTACGTGAGAGCGTGTGTTTGCTTGCTTCAGTTGTTTGGATTGGAGCTGCAAGGTTAGACCAACAAGCCAATCACCTGCCAGTTTACAACTCACATCACGCCACGCTTCGCTGTTCACAAACACTCCTCTTTTTTTTCTTCTTCTTTCTCTCCCTCACCACGCTCTGCACTCTCTCTTCTATTACTCGCTTTCTTTATTTCCCTCCGTCTCTCTCACTCACACACAAACAAACACAACCACACTCTCAGTTGGGAAATTCAGAAAAATTCGTTTAACTAAGCGGGAGGTAAAGTGAGAGGAAGCTCAAACAACAGGAGATGTACACAATGGCGTAGGGAGGATCAATCTGTCTAGAAAAGACCAAACATAAGAGGAGCAATGATGCAGTAAAGGAGAGCTGACATCCAGTATGTTTTTGAGACAGTTTCATATCACACCATGTCTGTGTTTAAGTCTATCAATCTACTGTTCATCTGTTTATTCCTTCATCCCCTCCTAGAGGGAAATTCTGTTATCACAGCAGAAAGGCAGTTTCTGTTCATTCCTGCAGGGTTGCGGCTCACTGTTGCACAGAAATGAGTATGGTTGTTAAAAAGCAACACTTCAAGTTGGTTACTTAGACAAAGTGGAAATGAGCAATGCTACACCCTCTAATTTAAATGCTGTAAACATGGCTGAACTATTTGAATGTCTGTGTCACTTTATTAACCCACCTGTGAGGCTACAGAGCATAATACAGTCTTAAAGAGTATTTTTGTGTGAGTTTGTTTCTTAAAACTGTCAATGTAATAAAGTTTGAGTGTATGTTAACATAGCTGTTTGTCTTCACCACCACATGGTATCGAAGTAGACACATCAGAGAGCGTACTTGCAGAATAATTGATGATGATGATCATGAATTCATGCTGTGAGTGTGTGTATGTGTGTGTTTCTTCCTCTCAAGTACATGTTGCTAGCAGAGCCACAGACTCAAAAGTGCAATTCCTCACTTAAATTCCATGAACTTCAAGCTAGAATAACATATTTTGTGTGGGGAACCAAACCCCCTGACAAACATGCCAGAATGCATAAGATGCTCTTTGGATATTACACCTCACCTTTATGGCAGCATATACTCCTATTTCACTCACATTTAAAGGCCCTGGTAATTATCATCCCCGTGATCGGGCTCTGGAGAAAGGATGAATAGAAAAAGGAACATCTCATCCTTTGTCTTTAATTCCCCCCGCTCACTGCCGACTCATAAAAAAAAGTGATCCACCAAACGTAGGAAGGAGCTAAAATAAAAAGCTGTGCAAAGAAGAGGGGATTTGTATCTCATCTCCGTCGCCCAGCAAATGTAAATTTCTGAATTGTGACAGAAAAATGTTTCATATTCTTTCCAGCTCCTCTCCCTCTTTTTGTGTAAATGACTGAATACATAATGCAAAAATGATATTAAATCTTTCAAAAATGAAGCTGTGAGCAAGTTTAGGGTAGTTTGAACGTACTGAGATGCTTTCCTTACATCCATATGCTTCTATTGCAATGCTGTGACGGAGCTATCGTTTGTTTCTGGGCTGTGAAATGTTAAACTTGCTGAAAATCTGTGTTTTACATCTCTCTCTCTCTCTCTCTCTCCCACACTAGGCTGAACCAGAGGGCTTCTCCCATTTCCACCTCTACGTGTGTGCGGCCTTCCTGGTGAGGTGGAGGAAAGAGATTCTAGAGGAGAGGGATTTTCAGGTAATGCGCACAGAAGACACAGGGGGCGCCATGGAGCTTTGTGTTCCTATTTAAAAGGGAAGCGCACACACTGACATGCACACATACATAAGGACATACAGCTGGTGACGCTCATGGTGATATTCTGTACATAGCTGCGTATCAATGTAAATGAAGCTCAGATGTCCCGGCCGTTTGCAAAAACTACATCAAAACAGTCCACCAGACTGCTATAGCAGAGCTGTTCATGGCCTACATCCCTCTCCATTACCTCCCAGGTCATTAACTGTGAGGTTCAAAAGTCGTTGTGAGTGCATTAGTAGATGACAGTAGACAGCTGCCAGAAGGTGACTTTGGTTGCCAGCTCACTGGGGGACCTGGCTTCTTAGCAGTAGTAACACAGTCTAACATCATCACATACAAACATCATCTCTGCCTTTTGGCTGCTCTCTCTTTTTTTTTTCACCCTTTTTTCTTTTATGTCTGTTTTTCATTTCCTGTGAATATTAACATTCTTAAAAGCCACCACAGAAGAGAGATAGAGGAAAGACATAGCAGATATCAGTCGTTAGACCTGCTGTGCTGATGTTAGCCAGCTGAGTCTGGGTGATCAATACAGATTTTTAAGCGAAGTTCAACTCAGCACCGACCATACTGGGTAAAACATGTGTCCAGCTGGTGATTATCACACTAACATCAGCCTGCAGGAAGTCCAAAGTGCTCCTCTGCTCTGCTCTCTCCTTTTGTCTGTACGCTGAGCAGCCATCCGTATTATCTTTATTACCTCACAAGATGGAACATTTACACAAATGCCAGGACACATTCCTCCCAACTCCACGTAGTTTTACAAACGGGCTGGTTTGCCTTACAGACTACCAAGTGCTGCTCCAAGGACAAAGTATCCATCCTCATGACAATGAGAGGAAGAGAGGAGGCTCGGAGGGAGGAGAGGATCAGGGTGGCAACGAGAGGGTCACAAGAGGGGTAGAAGGAGTAAGCAGAGATTAAACTTTAGAGCAATGGAGGGATAAAAGAAGGGTTGTTTTTATACCGAGAGTACTTTTATAGTGTGGAACACTTTGTGTAATATTATACCGCTGTGCTATTATTCTCAAAGACTCAATTTTACTCTGAGCAGTGTTACAGATGATTAATTATAGCTGGCTATGCAGTGGGCTGGAGCTTGCACACATGTAAGGCTTAAAGGCCACCTTTTGAAATGGACAAAACAATAAACAATGGGGCTGCTACATCACCGGTTTCCAAGTGAAAGAGAGTGAAACCTTCAAGAAGTTGATACGTGAACACTAGATATGTGCACACACTGAGGGTTTTTTTTACAGTGAGAGTTTCCAGAGAACATACGTTACACCAAATGTTTGTTTTTTATGATCTAAAGGCAGTACATTTCAATTTAAGTAGAGGTCAAGTAAAATAGGTAGAGTAAGTAAAGGTGAGATTTCCCCTGCACTGCCACATGTGAAGGGTTTTTTAAATGAAGAATAAACTCTCAACCAGGACAAATCTGAAACCTGTGTCCCACAGTGCTGCTACGAATGACACCATGGCTCATAGTCTATGTGACTTATGCCAGTGTGGCTGGTTTTTATTCATTGAAATCATTGTCGATTATCCCTCACTTTGAATGAGAAATGACTCTCAGCACTTAAGAGGTCAAGCACATCTGTCTTTGACTGCAGCTCCCTTCAGGTGGTTACATTTAAAAAAAAAAAAAAAAAAAAAGAGGAATAAAACCAATACAGTTACAACTAACACAAGGGGACCACTCCATCTTTTCTGTCCCACTATATAATAATTCAGAAGAAGCCTTCAAAAGTGTTAGCAGTCTGAGGGTTACAGTTCTAAAGAACCTGTGCTTTAGATGGAGGCCAGTTGATTAAAGCTGATTCACCCACTGAGTGAGACACTGGAGGCTGTCAGAGTTTGAAGATGAGACATCAACTGACTCATCTGTTCTTACTTTTATACTCTTCTTACCCTCTCTCCCCTTTCCCCTTTTCTCTCTCTCAAGTTCAAGCTCAAATAAGATTGCTACTTTTTGCTGGACTCCATTTCAGAACTTAAGATGGTTATAGGTTTTCTTTTGAAATGGATTCCTGCAGCGTTTTGAGCTGTGCACACAGAAGAGCCTCGCTAACCTTTGTGTAGTTACAGTGTCTCCACTCTTGCGGAAAAAAAAGATAAATCAATGCGTTTATGGAGATATTCATCATTTGAACAAGACTAGACATGCAGACTGAGAGCAAATGGAGTCTGTGGGGGAGTCAACAATGGCAGACTTGAAGATCTTCATGAATTTTCTCAACACCATCAGCTTTAAGACAGCTAGGTTCATTTTAGCCTGATCAGAATGTGTGCACCCACAAGTATGAGAGAGAGACGTTACTGTGAAAAGAAACAAGCCTTTACTTTCCGCTGGTAGAATTTCCTTCTCTCTGTTTGTCAGCCATGCTAGCAGCACGGCTCTAGGGATGGCAACGTCAGTCCATCGGTCAGTTCGCCACGTTGGTGAAGTCTCAAACAGCCACCAGTTGGATTGCCATGACATTTTGCACAGATGTTCATGGTCCCTGTTGACTTTGGTGATGCCCTGGCTTTATTTTTTAGCACCAACAACCATTGAATGGATTTCCATTGATATTTGGTACAGATACCCAGTGTCCTGTTTTAATCTTGTTTCTCTGCTGTTGCACAAAATTGAAAACCAAGTTCACTGTGCCTCTCTCCAACATGTACTCAGTGCAGTGGTAGTTCAGGACTTCAGATTCCTAAAAAAACATTTTAAACAGTAGGGATAGTACCTATAAAATGCATATACTTTCCCATCTATGATAAATCACAGGCTCTGTAGATGCACAGTGTCCTCAGTGGCAGGGACAATGAGGCCTTTATTTAAAACAGCCTCACGTCACCGACATGTTTCTGATATTTAATCTGACTTATCCCTATTTTCTGATCTGCCCCTATTTCTGTTCTGTTTCTATATTCTGTTGATGCTCAACACTCTGCCTATTGTTACATGTTGTCTTGTTAAATTTGGGATAATGAACACTCCTAACACCATTAATCCCATCAGTAAAACAGCAGTCACGCCGTACACTTTGTTTCTCTTGTCACTCTCAGGAGTCTCTTCCATGTCCCTACCTGCCTGCTCATAAACAGATGCAGCCAAATGTCATCCTGGCATTTTACCCTGCGCAGTGTAAAGCAAATGAGCTCTCATCGCCTGTTTGTTTGTGTCTTCACTGGAAGTCTGTTGTCTGTACTTTATGCAACACAGATGTCCTGTGTGTGTGTGTGTGTGTGTGTGTGTGTGTGTGTGTGTGTGTGTGTGTGTGTGTGTGTGTGTGTGTGTGTGTGTGTGTGTGTGTGTGTGTGTGTGTGTGTGTGTGTGTGTGTGTGTTGTCTGGCTTAGTCTGTCAGTGTCGCAGACAGGATTTATATATATTCAGCTGAAAAATGTGAACTTACAGTAAAACTTTGTAAATCTTAGCATGAGTTTTTAATTTGTAAAAAAAACAAAAAAAAACTTGTCTGCGGCTCTTAACAAAAATTAAATGTGGATGTTCTTGTGCACTTTGGTGTCGTAGGGGTTGTGGCTCTGACAGAAAATTGAGTGATCAACCAAATATTAATGCAATTTACTAAGTACTTTTTTTGACACAGATTAGTGTCATTGCGTAAAGAGAAAAAGTAAAGATTTCTTCTCTTTGCAGCTTTAGTGGTTTAATTCCAAGAGATTTTTGCTTCTGATCCACTGAGCCTCAGAGTTCAAACGTGGGCCTGCCAGGTTCTTAAGGGCCTGTTGAATAGCTCTTATCTCCACATGCTTCACCCAGCAACCCTCGTGGCATCTTTCCTCTTATGTCGGCCTTTCTTTCTCTTTCAGTCTTGCTGTCTGTCACTCTGTTTCTCTCTCTGTTACTAATTCCCAACTGCTCTGTTTTTGCCGCTTTTTATTTCTCTGTTCTCCTCAGTTTCATCTTTTGTATACTTTTACTGTTCCCCTCAATCTTTCTTTCATTCTTGTTTTTCTGTCTTTCATTTCTCTGTGTATCTCTGTATATTCTGGTTTTTCTTGTCCTCCTTAATCTGCACACTTTGGCGCGTCATCATTGGCATCATGAGTAGAGTAGAGGGCTTCTATGGATGGCAATGAGCGTCCAGACTGAAGACTGAAATATCTCGGCAACAATTTGATGGATTGCCATGAAATATTTGCTGATCCCTTAGTTTTATTCTTGTTGCACCATGAGCTTTACGTTACGAAATGTCTTGACAACTACAGTATGAAAGGATTGCCATAAAATGTTGTACAGACAATAATGTTCCCCACAGGATCAATCAAATCATGTAGTGCCGTCTTCGTGCCCAATACTTTGTTTCCTATCACCACAATATTCCCATCAGCATCCGCTAGACTTTTGCTCTGCTTAAAGTCTCGTTCTGGCCTCCTCAGCCAAGAAAATGCCCATACAAATATACCAAATGCTTCTAGCAATATAATAACAGTTTCCAACCTCTTCTCATCAATCTACTTATTATTACACGTAATTGCTGGTTCCGTTTCCCCAGGCCTGGAGGCTAACTAGACCTATAACTGCTAGTTGGCAATGTACAACATTAACAGCTTCTTGTTTTGTGTAAAAGTTGTTAATTAATGGTTTTATTGATTTGTGCTTTGCCTTGCGTGCTACTGAAATACATCAATTTCTTGTAAAATCCTAATACGTAGATTTCACCCCTTCTAAAAGCTGTGGAGGTTACAGGTTCAAACTCTCATATGCAAATGTGAGTGTTTGAAAACTAAGTTTCTCTTTTAATAATTTTGTTTAATGCACATAAGTCTCTAAATCTGCTCAGTCCCTTCAGTGTAGTCACTCACCGTGTAAAAGTGTGAGCTAATTGTCTTTAATGTAAAATG
This sequence comes from Pempheris klunzingeri, assembly GCF_042242105.1. Taxonomy (NCBI): domain Eukaryota; kingdom Metazoa; phylum Chordata; class Actinopteri; order Acropomatiformes; family Pempheridae; genus Pempheris; species Pempheris klunzingeri. The sequence goes on from NC_092033.1 coordinate 4,356,509, forward strand.
TAGATGCAAGGAGCTGCAGTGTATGACAGGCTGCTGGCGAGTTACATGCTTAAGGTCCTGAGTGGGAACACGAATGATGGATTCACTTTAATAATTTTAATTAAAAAATGCATGCAGAAAGCAATTTAAAAAGAATAATTCATGCATTGTTATCAAACATAGTGAGCAGAGTAACAGTGAATCTCCTCTCCTGGTTGTGGGATTGGATTTGTTAAGCTGCTAAATGAAAAGCAGGAGGAGTACGGCACTCCCCAAGCAATCTGCCCTCCACCGTTCCACCTCAGCTAGCACACTACTGCTAACTCCAGGTCTGGACTGCATGGATAAGTTAGCGTGTGCACCTCACACACACATTTTCATGCATTTTCTCTTTCATTCAAAGCCATATGCTCAGACACAACAACAAGAACATGCATATAAACAATTCTCTTTCACACTGAACCATTTTATTTATTTTCTCCTGTCACACACATTCACTCTCACTCACACACAATGCGCACAGTTGTCGGCAAGCGAGGAGATATTATGCAGGTATGTGTCGGCTGTTTTTAGTAGGGCCAGCGCAGTCAGCACCATTTCCCATTAGTCTGTGCAAACTACAGGCACCAACAGGGCCACTGCAGTACTACCTCTCAGTGACTTTGAAAAACCCTGCACTCTGACTCTCCAAGCCTGAAAACTCTGAGTTGCTTGATTGTGGAGCTGTACCTCTGCTTGGAGGTTTGAGAACTGACCGCTCTGCATTAGGAAATGCTCTAAGGGTTCAAATGATCATTTGAAATCAATGAATAACCACAACCCAGCAGCCATAAATTCTGATTCATGAGGGTTCAATAAATATGCCAGAAAGAAGTGAATCATTGCTGTGTTGCTGCAATTTAGCCATTTTTCAATTTATTTCAAAAGATGACCTCATTAAAGACTTCTTTACATATAGTATCTGCCCGTTTGATGTTGTAATCTGTATCTTTACATTTTACTTGCAATATACATTTCTCTATATTCCCAATTAATTAATCATTAACACTAAAAATGTAAAAGAAACAGGCATTAAGTAGTTAACGGCTAGTATAATATATCAGAAGTATTTTCAGCATGCTCAAGGATGTTTAATTTCATTATCGGTGATTAAATTTTTTCCGTGCTGCAAATCAGCAGATTTGCAAGGACATGCTTACATTTGTGTCCATTCACAAACAAACCCAAGTTGATTATTTGTCAACACAGATTTCATGGCCATCATTAGAACCTCTTGATCTTGACCATCTAATAGTTTTTTTCCCCAAATAGTTTTTTCCCCCTGAGATTTCATTAGTAAGCGTTGCTGAACATTCTTCATCGTGAGGATCCTCATCGTGATCGTTAATGTGATGCCAAGCGTTTATGTGAATGCAAAGCTATTAGTTCTGTGTAAAGGGAATCTCACTGTCACTACAGTTTTCCCACAGACGGAGAGCAAATCTGTAGTGAGGAAAGAAAGTGAGAGGTGGAAGAGTGAAAGAGGGAGACAAAGGTTTGTTTTCACTTTAATTAATGGTGTGTGAAAAACTGTGGACCTTTGTAAATGTCAGCGTCTGTCCTCAGATCAGTTACGTGTGGAGAACGCCTTGGGTTAGGCTGCCTTGGCAATAAAGGAAAGGAAGGCACTCCAGTGTTCTGGAAATGTCAGCACTATTTCAATCACCATGATCGGGAACAACTTTGTTTGGATTAATTTTTACATTGTGGGAGGCCTCAGTTGTAGGAAAACATACATTTTGTCATCTGGCTAATGTTAGTTTGACCATTACAGTAGCTTGAGTTTGATTAAAGTGCTCCTGTTTTTATACGTATTTTTTTATTGTGTATATTTTAGTTGTTAAGTTTCCGAAAGCCCAAAGTGACATCCTCAATATTACAGCCCACAACCCAAAGATACTGAGTTTACTGTCATAGTAAATATACCAGGAAACATTCACATTTGATTGACTTGATTATCGTAGTCATAGTTGGCGATTAATTTAATAATTGACCACAGAGCAATTATTTGATTTATCATTGCAGAAAGAACATAAACTTCCCATTCATACACACATAGAAAGAGTGAATTGCATTGCTGTGTTTTGCCCATCTGCTTTGAAATAGCATGCAATTTACTTCTTTTCAGTATGTCAGTGGAAAACGATGTTTGTGTTATTTTGACTCTGAGTCTTAACTCTACTAATCTACCTACAAATAAATCCTCCAGTTTCTGTTCTTTGGGATGTTGTAGCTGCAGATCACTGACACCTTTATTTACAAGACCAATGATAAGTTTCCCCATTCAGAACACTGTGTTAAGCAGTTTGTGACTTTAGTATAGTCGGATATTTGTGCTTTCCCTGCCACGCTACTGTATATTGTCAAAAGAGAAACAGACATAGTTTTTATGTTTCTGACTTACCCCACACATTGTCCTAATAAACAGCGGTGGAAGAGGTAATCTGATCTATTACATGAGTAAAATAAAAAACACAACAAATTCCCTATGAAATGTTGTGGGGTAGAAATATAAAGAATCAAGTAAAATACAAATACCTCAAAATTGCACTTGAGTGCAGTACATGAATAATGTACTTAGTTACATTCCCCCCTGCTAATGAAGCTGTTTTTTTGCTTTGTGACACATTTCACAAAGATGTCTTTTAAAAGTTTGTTTTGGGTGAAACACAAAATTCATTCAGTCTAATTATCAGAACAAAGTGTGTCCCTGTCAGGACGCCAGAACAAATGCTTGAAAATTGGAACTCTCACGATTTAATCGGGACATCTGGTCACTCTAGATGTTTTATTCTGCCAACACAAATGCTGCAGAGTATTGTAAACGGTGTATTCCATAGGGTCTTTTAATGGAAAAGAAATCACTTTTCTCTGTATTTACTTCAATGCATTCTACAGGCACATTTACTTTTCATCATTTTATGATGTGATATGTTGAAAAAACATCTGGCCACCAAGTCTTTGAGTCTGCACCTTTAAAAACTGAACATTATAAGCTTGTAGGTAGAGTAATATTCATTGTTTTATTGCTGCAAATCTGAGTTGCTGTTGACCATCATGTATTTGTTTATTCTAGTATGTGGAGGCTCTCATGAGCTTCTTCATTTGAGTCCCCAGTTAGATCAGTCAGCCCGTTCTCATTCCCAGGGTGTCAAATGCTGCCGCTTTGGCATCTGATACCGACACACAAGGCAACTTTTAGTGTCTGTTTGTGTCTGTATGATACACTAAGGGCAATGTTCTGTGTAGCATCAATAAAAGTCTGCATATGGGGGTGGAGGGGGGGTTGGATGGCTCGAACACCAGACTTTGACCCAAGAGACTGGTGTTTGTGTCCAGTGTGAAACGTGGAATGGACAGCTGAATAGTTGCTCTGAGCGACACAGAAGGGTGCCCAGTGCTTCAGTATCAGACACCAAAGGGGGTGACAGTTGTCTGGATTTGATGCCCAGAGAATGGATGGGATCACCACCTTCCAATTTCCAGTAAAGTGCTGGATCCCTCCTCTGATAAATTTCATATTTTTCACCCATTTATCATGACAAGGCCTCCTCATTTTCTCCCCTGTAACTTTTTTTCCAAACTTGGCTTGTATCGCACAGACCCTCTCAGGGGTTTGCAGCTTCTCTGATGGATGGCACTGTTAGTCAGTAGTGTAGAAACTGAGACAAGGCCACCCACAGTAAACAGCTTTTAATAATCACCCCGTTGATTGAGTGCTGCGCCCGATCTGGCATATGAATCTATTTGTGCCAAAACAATAGGAGAAGGAAAAAAATGAGGGGAAAGCAGAGGGCCTAATATGGTGGAAGTAATTATGTAGCCCTCCACCCCATCCTGCCTTTTATTCTGTGATATCAGTCTTTCATTGCTCCCCTTCCACCTACATGCTCTCCATCACTGACAACTAAAGTTTTCTTTAGAGTCTTGGGATAAAATGGCCGTTTTTTTTACTACTTTTCATTTTACCTTTGTGTTTCCCATTAAAACTGTTTAGCTAGGTTTCTTTGTGTTTGTGTCTTTGACACCGACGGGCGGTCTGAGACTCTGAAGAGTTAAAGCTAACTTGCACGGACTCGTACGCTGAATTATTGTGGCGTATGATTGTGACGACCGAAGCTGCTTGGAGAGCCGGTAGTGATCAGTCATGGCGTGACATTGAATAGACATAAAGCAAGTATGTGCTAAAATATGTGCAGTTGTATATTAGCTGTAGCTGTGTTGTGTTAATGCTCTGTTGATCAAGTTTTCCATTGCCAGGAATCTCCTAAAAGGATTTATCAACTTAAAACAAGTGTCATCGCTGACATTATCATTTGCTGAGGTTTATCCACAACAGAGAGGAAAATGGAGATTGCAAGAGAAGCAGAGTTTTGACTTTTTTGCCCTGAGATAACAAAATAACAGGAGTTGCTCCATCAGCCCGTGAGCCAACTGCATGCCCCCCTGTTCAACTCAGTTAAGACAAAAATGCCAAATAAACAGCAATATCGACCTGCTTGTAAGGAATAAACAGACTGCAGCAGGAGGAGAGGGAGAAACCGATTTTTAAGAAGAAGTGAAGAAAGGAAATTTATAGAACGGCCTGGGTCATGAACTGAGACATAAATATTGAATTTTAAATTTAAATTCAAAGCGAGAACAGAGGCATATCTGCTGCTGGTTTTTTTTTTCAGGGATTGTGAACTCTTGATTAGGCTGGCATTAACCTCTCTGACAGCGGGTGACGGCTGGAGTTAAACTGCTAAGGCTCTATTTTTCTTTTGTAGGATTTAGTATGTTTGAGTTCATAGGGCATCTGCATCATAAAGCTCCCACTGAACTGCTCATATTGCCAATTTTGCAAAGCAGTAGACAACATTGTGTTACAAAAAACAGATATGCGAAATTCATTGCAGTGCATTCCCTCATACATTTCTTAAGTGTGAAAGCAAAACAGTTTGGGGCAGTAATGGTTGAAGCAAAAGGGACAAATGGTTAAATATTGACCGCTCTTGAACTTTGAAGATGTACGTGCTGAAAAGTGAAACCACTCAAGCAGAGTGAAATACGACTATAAATGCTTCAATACACAGAGGAGGCACAGACAACTGTTTTAGTGCTTGGGTTGCTTTTGGCTGCATTTTTTCTAGAGGTTATTGAACTTGTCATTGGGCTGGCATTGACTGGTACAGAATGGGTGCAAGGATAAAGCCTGCTGACTGTGAGCGTGAGCTGTTAAAAGCAAAGAAATCCAAGTTCTTTTTCTCGTAGAGGAATATCTATTTGCTCTTTTACTTTTTTTTAGTTAGAAATAAAGCCACTAAAATGCAGCTTTTTATGAGGTGTCAGTAGGGGTTGGAGTATCCAAATGATGAACCTCAGCACTAACGCCCACATATGTGGTTTCATGTGTACTGAAAGCTTTCAACCAATCTGTCATCCGTTCTCTCAGGCTTTAATCTTACTCACACTCCCACAGTATTCAAATTACCAAAGGTTGTGCCCACATCCCACATGTCTCCTCATCTTTTTCCTTTAATAAAGGATGTTGAAGGACTTTATGAATTTGTTTGGTTTATACAATGTTGAACTGACGTTGATCTGCTGGACGCTAAACATGTTCAAAATACATGAATGTCAAATGAGAAAATTGTTTAAATCTGTTTACATATCCACTTTTTTTTCCCAGTACTTTTCAGGACAGCATGAAATTTTCAGGCAGCAAAAGATTTTTAACAATCAGTCGGGAATTCACATAAGCCTGTCTGGTTTGTGGTGCATCAGTAGAACAATGAGATAAAAGTTTGGGCTCTAATGCTTAATAATTTGGCTACTGCTGCTTAAACTGTGGTATAACTGTGGCAATGTGATGTAAGAGGCCAATACACGGATTCATGTGAATGAATGTCTCTCGAATGTAAACATGATAGCGCTCATTGAGGTAAAAAGGTGCAAGTAAAACCTCCAATTAGAGGCAGAGTCTCTGTCCATGGTGCTGAACCGAGTGTGACTCCACAGTAGCAAGAAAGACAAGACAAGACTTTGCCTGCAGACGTGGCAGTTCACAAGGTGCTCCTCTAAACGTAGCAAAGTGCTGCCAGTGTTCAACATGACCATAAAATTAATGATTAATGCGTTAGTCACTTACAAGGCAAGTTTCTATTACAAGACATATTTGGCAGAAAACAAGTGATTTTTTCGTTGTAAGTGAACATTTTACTGATAAGTTCAGTAGCAACATGTTTGCAACTTGTCAGGTACATGAATTAAGAACATTTCCTCATTGTGTTAATTGAAATTCAGTTGGCATTAAGTTTCCCTCAAAAAATTGGCCTTGTAACCAGTTATATGCAAATGTACCTTCTAGGAGACAGAATTAGAGAGGGAATTGTGCTGTGTAAGTGTGCCGTGTTCAGCACCTTGGACAGAGACTGTTACCCCATTCTCGTTGTCTCATGAATGGCCAATCATTTTTTTTATTTCCATGGCTTTTAGGTTTTTTTTCATGGAGCATTTACAAGTACCTAAACTGTGTTTTTGCCTTTTGTAGGCTCCTGTATGTGTGTGCCAAAAGCTACTGTGCATGCATACAGCCATGCTAAAACGTGGTCACGGGGAATCTTCTCTGTTTTATACTGCAGTGCAGCTGTCTTTTGCCCATTAAGGCAGGAGAGATGTGTGTTTCTGCAATGCTGAGACAGAATTACTGCGTGGTAATGACAGTAACTCCTGCACTGTATGGCTGCTGTAAAGCAGCATGTTGTGAAATTATTTGACTACATGTAGCTTTCCTGAACATGTTACCTTCTCTTTTGGTCGCTCAAGTGGCAGATTGAACCCTGAGCAATCTGAATGCAGCATCATGCAACTTCTAATCCTCATGGGCTACAACCACCTGCATACATCTGTGGTGAATCTGAGTGCCCTCTACTGACATTGTACTGTAACCCAAGGGCCCTGCAGCAAGGCAAAGATGTGGCACTTAAATGCAGCTACGTTATTAATCCACAGAGCTTTTTAAGTGTTTTGTTTTTTTTGAGCAGCCAGCCTTTTTACAAGACAACTTGGCCGTGTCATCCTATGCTAGCTCTTACCTCCACATGCTACAGTGCCCCATTCCTATATTAGCACCCACTGTTTGCCAGAGTGCCCATTTTGTGTAATTATATGAACTACAGCAAGCTAATGGCCCTGACAGAGCAGTGCCTAGGCCCATTACACCTCAGGGTGCTACAAAACACCATTACCACCACCAGCAACCTGGAGTGTTTGTGCATGTAGGTGTCTGTGTGTGTGTGTGTGTGCCCGCAACCTCATTTCTAGGTGTGTATTCATGTAGATGTGTTGGATAAAGGGGGTCGGAGGTGGAATCATACATGTCAAAGAAGCACAACAGCTACTACAGACGATTGCCATTTTTAGCCACAAATGTATGTTGCTGTGTTTGTGCGCATCAACACCTGTCATCTCTCCCCCATTAATTTCTCCAGGGCTTTCACTGTTTGCTGCAGGGAGCTGTAGTTGACACCACAAGAAAGACAGCGAGGCACCTCGCAAGACTTTGGGCACTCATTGTACTCACTTCACTTAGCACCATCTCATTCTGCCAGCAAATAGACCATTTGGTTCACAGGAAGAGCGTGCTTTAATTGTGTGTTTTATCTATGTCTATATATGTGTGTGTGTGTGTGTGTGTGTATGTGTGCATGCTTGCAAAAGTGTGTGAGTTCAGCAGAGAAGCCGCCATATCTTCAGAAAGCTTCAGTCACTGCGTTAATAGTATTTGAAGTAATATTTCTGTGTGACTCCATTTGAGGCCTCAGCTCTGTTTATCAGCTCTCCTTCGCCTCAGATTATTTAGCTTTATTTACTCTACATCTGCTTTAAGTTTTGCCATTCTCCAAGGAGGAAGATTTTACCCTGAGTGTGTGTGGCTTTAGAAATGTGAAGTGGCGATGAGGATAAGAGTGTATTAAAGCAGCTCACCTCAGTCAGATGCAGGTGAAAACAATAACTATACGGCAGTGAGTAACTTTCACTTGACAGCGGCCTTGCTGTCTGTATCACCATTATGTTATCCCATTCACTTTTTGAAGAAAGAGCCTTTGCCCTCGCTCTATTGACAATCTGCTTTCCCCTTTGTATCAATAGCCATTAACCACTTTAAGCCTTGCCAAGTGTAGGAGATGGAGAGCTAATTTTTTTGGTAGCGTACTGTATACAGTAGTGGTGGATCAATGTGTTTGTTTGTTAGTTAGCATTGTGGGATAAATGGATATTCATGCCTGAGTAACCACACACACACACACACACACACACACACACACACACACACACACACACACACAACAAGGTTAGCTACATAAATCCATACGACTACAGTCCACACACATCTCTGTCTCCTTTTCTTTGTTGTCAGTGCCTTCAATTCCTTCTCTGAGATATACACTAATTGCATACACGGCCTCTTCTAGTATGTGTTCAACATACAATGAATTTCATGGCATCCACAGATTCTTTTTTTTCTCCACACACACTCATTCACTCAGACACTTGTGGCCTCTCAGCGTGGAGTGTTGCCACCTGTGTGGAGTGAAGTGAGTGTAGCATTCCCCCCTGACAGCGAGATGTATGCAATTAAACCGTATTAAAGTCATTAACCCAACAGAAGTGATAGCCAGCAGATGGTAACCGCGCAGAAATATGATCTTAATGAAGCTCCTCAGTCACTATGGTTGTGTACTTGTGTGGTGGAGCATGCATGAGAGCACTCGTGTGTACGTCGTGTGTATGTTTGGACGTGCTGCCTAACGGCTGTTACACTTGAGGCAGCACTTGATTAGACGGTGGTTGGTCCTCCTCCCGTATCATAGCAATTAGTGTATATTGTTGATTTATAAAGATATGGTAGCACATGGTAAATTTCCGTCCTACTACTAATCCATCTCTATGGAGGCCAAAACAGGCTACAAGGACGACATTTTATTCTTGGTCTGGATGTAAGCTGTGCATATTAACATCCGCGGTTTAGCGATTCTCTTTAGTAATTTGACAGCTTTTGTGTACATTTTTTCATTCTAAAGAGGTGAATTTAAACCCATGTTGGAACTATTTCTGGAAAAAGTGTGACTAAAAAAGTTTTAAGCCCCATTTCTACTGACAGCTGCTGCCTGACATCTGTCAACTTACACGGTGTGCTTCTGACTGGCACATGTCACAACCCTGTGCAGCCTACAAACTTTGATACAAGACATGCTTGCCCCTTTTTTTCAAGTTCACATAGCACTGCTTCTGTACCACTAATGACTCAAAAAGTCTGTCCTTTCACAACGTTCAGCACTTACGAGGACATATTGAGCTGCTATAAAAGTGAAGCGAGCAAGAAAGGTGAACTAGCTTCCACAGCCGAAGTAGAAGCTAGCCTAGCTTGCTGAAGCTAACACTTTCTCCTTGTGGATATTAATTTAACACCTTCTGACTAACCGGCAGCTCTCGCTCACTCAGTGCTGTGTTCCTCTCCTATTATACAAAGGATGGGGGACTGGATAGTGTTAGCTGTCTGTCTAGGTACGTACGTAATGATGGCTAATAACTACACCCACCACAACATTACCCTGTGATTCAAATCACAACACTGAGTAATGCATGTTAAGAAGATAAATACTCACTTTATTTATTTATTCATTTATTTATTTATTTAAATCTGTTGCAGTAAAATCAGGCAGCATTTCCCATCCCATGTGTTAAAAGTTTGCTGTAATGCAACATCAGCCGAACAATATTTGCCTCAATTAATAATCCACTGTTAACAAAAAACTGTAAAAAAAAAAAAAAAAAGAATAAATAAACTTTGTCTAGCAATGCTGCTCAGCATATATTAAATAATAATGTGTGTGTTGTTATTCTATAAGAAAGCCTTCCCTTTTCCTGAAGAGCCAGGGGCAGAGGAGTACAGTGGGGCAGGACCACTGGGGCGATGCACAAAGTAGTTACTACACATTCACATGTGATTAAAGTAGTTGCAGTATGAACAAATCTGTAATAATGGATTTCTCTTTTACCTGCTCCCTATTTGTGCTACTTAAAAGAAATATTTGTGATTTGTATTCTGCTTAATGTGACAGATGTTCAGCAGGACATCTGCAGTTCAAACACTTTTTTTTTTTTTTAAACTATGATTGTTTTCACGCGAGCAGACGTGACACAAACATGAATAAACAAACCACCCACGCTCACATGCAGCCCTTTAGCTGTGAGCAACATTGTTGGGTTTCGAATGCACGCGCGAGTGTGTGAATGCGAGAGAGGTTGAGTGATGAAAGGGGGAGAGCTGATGGCAATGCTCCGTTGAATACAGATGAGAGAAAGGCTTGCTGAATTCTGATCAGGCTGCCCCCCCCCCCTCTCTTTCTTCCGCTCTCCGTCTCTCTCCACCCCTCAGAGTGGACATACTTCAGAGATGTGCATCTTTGTGAACCAAGAGGGAAGTCATTAGGTCAACCTTTCAAAGTCAAGGTCCAGGTCTTCTCAAAGGATATTATAATGTTTTTCTTTAACTGTAGAATTAACAAGCAGATGGATTCTGATGAGCGATATGGAGCAGCTTTTTTGAGGGAATCTGATCATGAGCTGAGAGTCCTGCTTTATGTTTGACGGCACCCGAGGCCGAATTCGTTAACATTTTTAGCAGCCCTCACTCACTGCCTGAGAATTTTTCAAATACTCCTACAGGGTTTTAACACATTCACAGGGCCCAAGGCTCATGAAAGTCAGTCAACAAAATAATCACCAGCCACTCTTTCAGTTAAACAAGGAGAAACAACATATTTTAAAAATGTAGTATATGTCAAAAAGCGAGTTTCAGGGTCACCTTTAAGTTATTCAGGAGACGGGGTGAAAGGCAGCTGCAGCCTAATCCGAAGGATCTGGCGAGGATGGCAGTTTGGAGCTTAATTATTTGAAGAAAACTTGTACTTTTCCCACTCTGACTTGGAATACAAATGCTTTTTGTTGAAAAGTCATCAGGGTCGTCTCACCGGCTCATTAAAAACGTGCAAGGAAGGAAAAAATTAATGGAGCCAAACACCCTCAATTTAATATGTAGGAGGGTAAAATAATGAAAAGTGCCTTGCTGTGGTGAATATGCCCACCTGAAGTTTGTGTAGTTTGACTTTCTTAGTTGTTATAGAAAGATCAAGTTGGAATAGACATAAAAATCAGAAGCAGTTTGACAAACAAGTGATTACAGTTACATTCAAATACTTAAACTGGTGTTAACGTACTTTTTGTATCGCATCCTTTCAGACAGCAGCAAACTGCTCAGGAGTCAGATGAGCACAGACACCAGAACACCCAACGTGATTTGTCCTTCGATGTGATTATCAACACCATGATTGGTTGTAAACCCTGTTGTCACGGCAATGATTTCAGCCCTGATGATGAAAGCTCCCGGGACAGTGATCCATCGCATGCACGTACACACACTCAGAATCAGTCTGTCTCCCTGCTAACCAGCCTCATTCCCCTTCGAGAGAGAGGCATTAGTTGGCGAGATTGAACTTGCATGTGTGTGTGTGTGTGTGTGTGTGTGTGGGGGTGTGTGTTGCTGTTGTCTGCCTTCTTACTTACATAGTAATGTACCGAACAGGAATCTTGGGAAAGGCTCGAGCTCCACCGAATTGTACTTGACACTTTTTTTTCATTCTTTCCTGATTTTCTTGTTCCCGCGCCGGCCTCTCTATCTTTTTCCTCTTTCTCTCTCACAGCTGTTATTAACCCACTTTGACTGAGCTAATAACATCTGTGTCACATTCAAACACACAGGAAGAGACAGAAAGCAAGTGTAACTGTGCCTTTCTGCCACACAAGCATCACACCAGCACACACAGGACCCCAGAGGGTTTACAGCACTTTGTGTGCTTCCAACTGCTTTTCTAGATTCTTCTTTCTCTTACAGTTTTATATTTAACCATCTCTCTAAACCATGTGTTCTTTCTTTCTTTTTTTTCCCCAACAGGGTCTGATGATCCTCTTGCAAAATCTTCCCACAATGCACTGGGGCAACGAGGAAGTGAGCGTGCTGCTGGCTGAAGCCTACAGGTTGAAGTTTGCCTTTGCTGACGCGCCCAACCACTACAAGAGATGATGAGCGTGGCTCTCTGCAGCTGTTCCCCTCCTCCTCCTCCTCCTCCTCCTCTCATTCCTCATTTCCTGCCCTGCAGTCGTCCACTGAACTTAGAGGCCTCTATTCTTACATAGAGGGACCTCCCCTTTTCTTAACCTCCCTTTCCTATATCGCCCAATGGGCTTTTCAGCTACTAAGAGATTTGAATCAACCAATGACTGAGAGGACGTGCGGTGTAGCATTCTAACGTGTTGATGTGAAGCCTTTTTTTAAATTATTTTTCTCTGATCAGCTCCAAACTGCGCACTCGGTCCAGTGCAGAACCCTTCTCATCGTTGAAGACCACCACTTTTTGTTGGAGTTCGGTCGACTCAAGCTGACGCCTCATAGTACAGCCGGCCTGATGCCAGACCATGAGCTGCTTCTCAGCACCGGTGGAAAAACATACTTCTCTGCTAGTTATTTTATCCAGTACCATGGCAATACATTGTTTTCTGTTCCAGGAGGCAGAAACTAGACCTTTTTTTTTCAGTTTGCAAAGAAGGTTTACATATCGGAGCCCTCTCTCCAGATCTCAACACACTTTCCTCTCCTGCATCGAGCCAGGACGGACACAGTTTGTTTCCCTTCAAACACACCTTCGTCCTGTCCTCCCACCCGCACTGCAGCATCACAGTGTTTGACTGCGAGACAAACAGTGGTAAGAGGAGAGTCACATTGACATTAGAAAAAATAGCAAGCCATTAGGAGTAAGAAAGCTACTTATTCCCACTCTTTAGATTTTCCTTAGCCTTGCTTTATATGAATATATTATATATATTAACTACCCCTCCTGTCTGAACCCAGGACTACCTCAGAACACACATTAACACACAAGTAGTGAGAACTAGACAGAACAATAACACACATATTTGCGCCTGTTTCGGTACAGTGAGATACAAACACATCAGTACGGGCAGAAATTGAATCATCCTCATGGAAGCTGAATCTGGAATAAATGCGCTTCACAGGGTTGTCTTTGAAGTAAAGATCCAAATGAACAGTTTTGCCTTAATTGAAATACATAGTGTCTTCTGTTCTCCCTCACCCCTGACTATCCCTCCGTCTTTTGAGAACAGGCTTTAGGAGTCACTCAGTTTTAATTGTTTGGTGATTCCAGCAGCAAACACAAATCTGAACATTATTCAGAGATTCTTATTAATATGTCATCCTCAAGGCCTTCCTTGTCAGGTGTAGTCAGTTTTAATACATCTAATCATACAAAAGCAGCAGAGGCATGGGGTGTTTTTCTGCAGCCTCTATGTTGAAGGGAGCAATCACACACGTTTGATCCATACTGGTTTTCCTAATTGAATCACGTGTAACCAGCATCGGGCTTGATAACCTCCATATGGTCATAAAAAGGTAATCAGGGTGTAGTTGTGTGCGTCATCGCCTTTCCTCCTAACTGGAACAGACCCTTTGTTGTACATAAAGAAGATGACGAAATAGAGCAGAATCATGGCTTTGAATGTCTTTCTCCGACATGACAGACGTCAACGGCTTTTAACACATGGCAACTATTAAAGTCACCCTTTAATGTAAAAGACTTCTGCATATAGCGAGCTGCACATACATGAACAAAGCCAGCTGGTGCATTTAGATACAACCTTGTTGTGTTTGTGCACACGACTCCCTGTGTAACACTGGGCTTTGCAACTGTACCGTCACTGCACCTTTCTCCTATTTCCCGCCTTTGTCGCATACACCGCTCTGTTCATAAAGAGCACATGGGATGTCTCACCCAAAGTCAGTAGCACCATATTGGTGTAATGCTGAGGGGGGGAGGGTGGTGGTGGTGGTGGTGGGGGATTTGGGGGCGTAATCAGACATTCACGACATAACACAAAGCCGTTAACGTTTGGAGCCTCCTGTTGTGACTCCGCCAGGATCCATTATTGTCACCCAGCCCGCAAAAGACGGTGTGCGTAGGTGTGTGAAGGAGAGATGGAAGGAGAGAGGGACGAGGTTGTGTTTCTTTGGAAGTTTCAGTGCTTTTTCTCTGAGAGCTGTCAGTCTTTGATCACACATTGGGTTTTTTTTTTTTCCAGAATCTGCATAAGTTTCACAAGCCCCTCATCTCTCATGCTCTCTGACAAGAGAAAACTGCACTTAATTTAAAAGTCTATAGCCTTTCTTCCTCTCTCTCTCTCTCTTTTTGTATGAGATATATTCTTTCAATCAGTTTTTTTTTTTAAATTTGTCTTTCTTTTTTGTTTTTTTATTTTTTTATGCTGTTTACATGACAAGCCTATTAAGTTGTGCCTGACTGGAGACATGAGACAATATCCTAGTTATGTTTTTTCACTTCAAATGAACTTGAAGGGTTTTGGATTTCTGCAAGCAATAGTACGACATTTTGAATTTGCTGTGAAAAGGGTGTGAAGCCACCAACATGAACTGTTTAATCATACTCTGGGCATTTAATAGTTCAAACTTGACAATTGATGGTTCGCTAAACCCCTCCCCCCCCAAACAGCGACTGTCCATTCAGAGCTTAGCAACTTTAACAGCACAGCAGGCCTGTCAAGCTTTGGATTTTCTGCAGCACGCTGCGGCACTGTGCATGAGTCTGTAGCGAGAGCGATAGTCTGTCTCTAAAGTGTTTCGAGGGCGGTGGGGTTCTTTTTTCTTAAGTAATTCCAAAACCAAAAACAAAAGACGTGTGTGAGGAATGGATTAAACGTGACATTAGCTGCATTCGTTAGTCATTATGTTGGGCTAGTCGTAACCCAGAGTTACTTTCAAGGCCAAGGAGCACATCATTAGCATCCACTGCTTAGAATTCTCCTGCTATGTGGAGGCCAGTTCTGGATGATATCAGAGTTTGCGGCTCTGTCCTGCTTTTAATTGGATTTGGGGTCATTTACACCTGAGCACCACAAACCAACATTACCTGAGATAGCGTTAGCTACATTTGCCAAAGTGATTTGTTGGTCTTCACCCGAAACTCCCTTTCTCTTGTAACGGTGAAAGTGAAAACACACTATTTAAAATACTAACAAGTGTTAAAGCTGTGCAGCCAAATGGGGTCTGGTCTTAAGGGGGTTGGGGATTCGTGAACAATGTCAATTACTGTCCCATTTATTATCCAAAGCCCTGCTTTTTGAGACGTTATGTTGCCTTATTGCACACATTTATATTGGACACTGAGGGAGAAGGGGGTGATGCTTGTGGTGACCACGGCTGCCTGAGGCAACAAATAATGTTGGAGGTCCTGTACTCTCAGTGAATGTGTGTGTGTCTGTGTGAGGCATGGGCAAACACAGAAGGCTTGATCGGGGGCCACACTCTTCTTTTCAAGTCATTAGCAGAGTTTCTCATTTTTTTCTGTGATGTCATATGCAGCGATTTCCCTTTAATGAGAAGTAGCTGCACATGCAGACTGTTTGATACTTAAAAACATACTACCAATGTCAACTTAGCCTGCCTGTAACCCACTGTCTCTCAGCACACACGAGTCTCCATGGTGATGAAGGCTGAGGTGGTATCTGGCTGCAGCCCTTTTTCTATTAACACACACACACACACACACACACACACTCAGGCAAACTTCAAACATTCTTTGGAGCATCTCCAGGAGGGAATCCTTAAGTAACATTTTCAGTATCTTTCATTTCTTTTAGTTTTTTTCTCACTCTACTTCTCCAGACATGAAAATATGGTTATGAAAAAAAGAAAAAAAAATCCTCCCCCATGTCTTTTGCCTCTTGAGTACTCAGAAAAAATCTAATAATACTAGAGCGTGTGGGTGACTGGAGTAGTGGTTGTTGAATTTAAAAATGTGTACAGAGAAGATTTTGAAACAGAAATCTGTAAATAGAAAGTGTAAATAAATCCTATATATGACAAAATTGCTTTGAATAAGGCGTCATGTTGTGTATGTGTGTGTTCTCTGTGCATGCTTACGAGTGCTGTTCGTGTGTGTGTGTGTGTGTGAATGAGCAACAGATAGAAAAAAAAATGGAGGGTATGAGCAGAGAGAAATCACTGCCTCTCTAAATATTCCATGTCCAATTGCAGTCAAACTGAAGATACGATGTATTTCAGAGCATCATGTCCCCAGCGCCTCTCTATCTAAACAGCCTGGAAAGCTTGCAGGAACACACTTCTGCAGTGTAGTGATCTGTCCCCCAGCGAGCCCAGGATGAATGAAAACGCAGAAATAATGCAGGTGCTTTCAATCAAACCCAGAGTCGCTCCTCCTGTTTTGTGTGTAGTGAACACGTTCAGTGTGCTAGTGTGTGTGCGCATGCATTAGCCAGCAGGCCATGGCTAACAGCTGCGCTAATGTGCAGCATGTAGCTAATTGTATCGGCTGTATTCACACAGCGTTCCCATACACACGGTCTAACAGGTAAACACTTCTTGTCTGATCCCTCTGGAGGAAATGGCAGCACTAGCTTGGTTAATGAGACTTTTTCCCTGTGTGTGTGTGTGTGCGTGTTAGTGTGTGTGTGTGCGTGCGTGTGTGTGTGTGTGTGTGCATGTGTGTGTGTGTGTTACAGAGGACAGGAAGGAAAGGAGGAGACAGAAGCCAGGCTGCATTCACTTGCAAATGTGAGTACATACCTGTGTGTGTGTGTGTGTGTGTGTGTGTGTGTGTGTGTGTGTGTGTGTGTGTGTGTGTGTGTGTGTGTGTGTGTGTGTGTGTGTGTGTGTGTGTGTGTGTGTGTGTGTCCAGCAGCAGTAGCCCACAGTAGAAGCTCCCTCGCTCTTGTTAGGCTGACTGATGTTCACACAGGCAGCCAATTATGGAGTGCCGGTCACCGAGGACTCCAGTCACTTCATGGGAAATTAAAAATACATTAAAACCAACAATGGTCGCAGGTAGGCGCCTGCTTGTGCACATGTGCGCGCACACATATACATCGACTGTAGTGTGAGATGAAAGATGATTACGGGTGATAAAAAATAAAATGATGTAGTGCAAATATTAGCAACTTTTCCTTTACTGTTTTCCTCACTGCTGCTTTCTGTACATATTGTAGCTGTTTCCTGTTTATTTTTTTTCAGTGTGTCACTGTTACAGCATCAGCCTTTGCTACCAGACTCCCAATGCCCTCCTAACTCCCCCAATTTACAGGCCTGTAAACCATCACTTGCCAGCGTGAGTCCTTTTCATCGAGGGCTCACACTGGCAAACGTTACAACACTCGGGGATTCTTGAGGCAGAAATGTCTTGACAGACTTCACGGCATTTTCATGGAATTTTAAGCCTGTGTCTGAAATCAATTTCCTGTTTCAATTTTTGAAGAGAGGAGCTGCATAGCAACGGCATTATTGTCACAATGAAGGATAACACGCAGATTGAGGGTGTCTCTGGAGAGGATTTTAGATGCACTGTGGAGGCACTGGCAACTGTGATGTAAATCAGTTTCAATTTAAAGTTTGTGCTGAGGCAACGGAGGGATCCCAGTACGCTGGGCGGTGAATGAAAAATGGCTTCTTGCTGCTTAGGAGCAGCAAAATTCAGGTTTTTAAGTTACAAAATGTACACATAAGCTGTAAAACCATCCTTATAATAGTTTAATCTCCTCAAGTCATTCTCCTCTGCATTTCTTCCTCAAAGAAAACCCCGTTGTACTTGTGTAGATAAAAGAGAGAAAGAGTAACAAGGACATGGAGAGTGTCTGTAATAAACTACACCTTCTAACTGCTTCACCTGGACCCACTTCTACCAATTCCCATAGTAGGAAATCAATCCTAACTGGCCAAAAGTTCTCAGACAAACACATTTTTGGGCCATTGTTCTCCTGAAGGAGTCAAAGCATTCAGTTCATTTCTGTAATCTAGCCTCCAATTTCCTCTAAAATGTGTCCTAACATGTAAGCAGCTGCCAGGACACACATGCTCACATTTGGTGGGACGAGAGACGGTGACTGATGACTATTAGCTTATTAAAAGATACTGTTATGGCCTTTACAGACGCTACAACTATCTTGGCAGCTATAAATCAAAGTAATTGGAGAAAGAAATCTCCGTATTATTCATCTACTTTATTTTTTTATTTTTATTTATTCATTCATTCACTTATTTAAAAGTACAAATAGTGGAGTTGTGTTGAGGAGACATGTTCATATTGGTATGCTTTGTTTCCCACTGAGCACTTAAATGTAAGAGGTGTAGTCAAGTGGTGTTTTCAGTAGAACTACATGCTGCAATAGATGCGTAGCTGCAGCGTTTGCATTGAGCCATGATGCGATTGGACAGGACTGTCGTGGCTAAATCATGCAGGCTGTTAGTCTCAATATGAGCCATTTCTGTTGTAATCTAGTGATTTCTCATCCAGGTGAGAAGATAAGTCAGAACACCTGCGACAGACTGTCATAATCTTCCATCTAAGGAGCACAGCAGGCATCAGCTAATCTTAGCTGGGAGATTACCACGGTCGCAGTGCAGGTGTTGTGGTTTACCTAATGTGCAGTTAAACGCTGGTTCAGACTGGTGAATCCGGCAGCTAAAATGCCACAACGTGGAATTCATTCCCGGAACATTTACTTAAACAGCACTGAGAGAAACTTCACCTCAAAGTACCCGGAACTGAGCCGGAAAAATGAGATGAAGTCTTCAGAGGCATTTGACTGGTGCTAGTGGAGATCATGTGAAAAATAAGACCTATAATAACTGGATTTACAATGTTTTAGAGCTTTAAGAGACGTGTATTATTTTAGTCTGTGGGTAAAATAGTAAAAGTAGCTTAGCAGCACTGGGATTTATCAACCTCTGAAAAAGTTCCCTTCCCTGCTCCGAAGATGTGGAACAGCGTGGTCTTCAGAGATTAAATTGGAGGGCTATTTAAGGAACGCACTTCATTTGAACTCTTGCGACAAAGAACTGATCTGTCCTTTAATTTCTTCAGTCACATTTTTAAATCTCAGAGTCTGAATCGAGAACTTAATGCAGACACTTATGGAGCTGAGCAGTTATGGGCTTTGACGCGGCATCTATTTTACCTTGAGCGGGTGAGAGCCTCTCTCTGTCAGTAACCAGGATTCACACAGGAAGTGAATATTTATACTTGACTTCACACAATTAGGGCACGGCTCCAAACTCAGGAGACCTGTGAGGGATATATTTACTTGACGAGAAAACTGAACTCCCCAAATTTACTCTGACTGCTCACTCATCGCATCAAGCGGAGCTTCAACAGGACTGAGCTCCCATCAGATCTACTGAGCGTCTCCTCATCACCGCTGACAGCATCATGGTGACCGAGATCGACAAGACTTCATACATGTGTCACTCTGAATCCATCTTCAAACCTTCTCCACAATTAGGCCGCGTTCAGATAGCCCCCCTTGTTCATTTCAATGAGATTGTGTATTCATACAGCAGGGTTCTACGATTGCTTCCTGCAATACTTAAAACTGATTCGCTGACCAAACAGAGCAGAAAATGGTTAATTAGACCTGATTTTGTTGAAGAATGGCACCAGTAATGAAGCTCCGCTAACTAAAGTGCATTTCCTATAACTACTTCACAATAAAAGCCTCCTGCCCGTTCGCCAGTGGCAAGCTTTTAATGTGAAGTAGCAGCAGCAGCTTCACACAGATTCAGTAAGAAGCTTCAAAAGTACTGAGAGCCGAGCACGGAGACTTGAGTTTAGCCGCCGAGGACACGGCTGAGGGCAGGAGAGCGTCGCAGGTCGGCCGTGGCTGCTTTCGTCTTCCAATCCAAAATGCGCCCAAACGCCTGCTTTCATTAAAGATGAACCAGATAACAGTAATGTGTGTAAGTCTACGAGATCCAGGTGCTGCACTGTGTCTCTGCCAACATAACATCATTAACAATGTACAAGAATTGATGTTTGAAGAATTTACCCCCCCCTCCCCTCCTCTCCCCTCCAAATCCCAGCTATCCAGCTATAACTGGTGGATCTACAACTCTGACCGGCTTGGATCGTATTTCACTGTCTCACTGGTACCTGAAGCAACGCAGCTGCACCAATGGAACCTTTTACATTTTTCAGTGCCGTGCTGTTTTCAGTCAGAACACAAAGCTGATACTTTTGTAAGAGCATTTTATTTTTTTCCCCCTCAAACCTTCCAATTGTGTTCTTTTTTTGGAAAGGCCTTCTGTAATTTCTGGCCTTTCTCAAACAGCAGGCTTTGGTCTGACGTGCTCGAAATAAAATTCCACAGTGTGTGTGGCTGTAATCTTTTTTCCCAAAATACAGCAGGGTTTCCAGTTGCCATGTTTGTGTACACACACCTGGTTACCACTTTATTTTAATAGATTCTTAAGTGCCACTGAAAGAGGACCCGCTGCTTAAGTGTCGCTCACGAGTGCCATCCAAGAGATGACTCGGTCTAACAGGCCGTTGCCTTTTCACACCAATACAGATGTTCACCCTCGGCCTTGACAAATAATTTCATCCTTTCCAACAACCACATGAAGCATCCCCATGGATTATTTGTCTGGTGCAGTGATGATACAGGCAGAGCTGCGGGTCTATGGTGCATGTTTATTTTTTTTCCTCCGCAATTCAGCAAGCAGTAAGCTGACTGATGATGAGTCACGCTTTGGCACCTCTGGAAGCTGCTAAGAAACGGGTCTAGCCCTCACTGCAAACTGAATTGTGCCGCATCATGCCTCGCAATCTGGTCCTGGCTAATGCGCTTTTTTCAGGCGGCAAACGTGTTTCACAGAGCAGACTGACAGCGAAGGAGACTCAGAGGTTTTTTAACGCGTGAACTGTGACGAAACAGAGCGTCGCCTGTCTCGTTTGTTGAACGCTGATCACTTTAGCCTTTCAAAAGCGGGTCTCAGTGTTTCAGAGTAGTGATTCCCAACCACGGGCTCTTACGATAGTCACCAGGGGATACGTGGGAAGATTGTGGATTAGCTCAACAGATTTGAAAGACAAATAGGAATTATGATTTGATTAAATATATCCACATGAGTCAGCTGTGACGCCAAACCAGTGCGTGAAAACTGGTTAGCAAGCGGTGACACATACAAAGTCATAGATGAGCAGTTAAAATAGTTTGCTAAGAATAATGGATTAGTGGTTGGAATAGATAGCGAAGCGTAGATACACGGTGAAAGAGCTAAAATTGAGGAACTTGTTGAAATAATGAGCAGAACATGTGGGATAAATGATAAATGATGATAACTGACAGCTTTGTATTAAAAGCACTGTCTTAACAATATCCCATTTGCTGAAAATCATTTGAAATCTGGGACATGATGGGAGATGTTGATGTTTAAAGAGATTTAGAACTATTTTAAGGTGTAATTACCTTTTTTTTTTAGAGAGTTTGCAACCCCCCCCCCCCCCCCCCCCCCCCCCCCATCCCCAATGAAGCCCTTCAACTGGATAAGCTACCTACATCACCTACAGTCCAGTAAAAAAAGTTGCTCTCATCCCTTCAATGCTGCAGTGGCTGTTTCTTTTGAGGTGATTGGGGAAGAGTGGCTTCGGACAGGAAAATGTAGCATTTGAGCCTCACAGCAATTTAAAAACTGCAATACGAATGTCTTAACCCTCATACGCTTGTGTGTGTGTGTGTGTGTGTGTATCTGGATGTGTGTGCACCCTCTATCAGAGTTAGGCCACCAAGCTGCTGTGTTAGCTAAAATAGCAGCCGACCCCACTGGCCTAAGCCTAAGTGACTCTGTACCGATAAAGACAGAGTGGTTAGCAATGACACAGTCAGTATATGTAATTAACTGGTGTGTGTGTGTGTGTGTGTGTGTGTGTGTGTGTGTACTACTGTTACTCCTGCTTTTCATTTGGCAGCTTAACCAGTTCAATCCTGCCAACTGGACAGTAGATTCATTCACACACACTAATGGGAAATACTCTCACTGGTCTTTGTTGAATTAGTTTCAGGTTAAACAGATACATTGAACTCTTTCTTCTAACCTCATCACTGCAGTCCTGCACTGCACCAGGGTTTAACACTGTGTGGATACATTTGTATGTATCCTCTTACTGTATGCACATATGTGTGTGTGTGTGTGTGTGTGTTACAGAGGGCAGGAAGGAAAGGAGGAGACAGAAGCCAGGCTGCATTCACTTGCAAATGTGAGTACATACCTGTGTGTGTGTGTGTGTGTGTGTGTGTGTGTGTGTGTGTGTGTGTGTGTGTGTGTGTGTGTGTGTGTGTGTGTGTGTGTGTGTGTGTGTGTGTGTGTGTGTGTGTGTGTGTGTGTGTGTGTGTGTGTGTGTGTGTCTTTCAGGCGAAGATCCTCCCTCGGTTTGATCCCGTCTCGACATTTCTGCTGCCAAATGACAGTTTACAGAGTACCATGCTGCATCGCCTTCAGCACCACAAAACCTCACGCTGTGACATTGTGCCACATGGCAAGCTGCCATTGTGTGTGTGTGTGTGTGTGTGTGTGTGTGTGTGTGTGTGTGTGTGAGTTTGTCTTTTTAAAGCAAAGAGAAGATTTATGCGTAAGGCATGCTTTCCTGTGATATGCTGCTGTTAAAACTGTGTGTGCGTCTGTATGTTTACATACATGTCACATGATTTAATACTGTACGTGAAACCTCAATGAAAAATGATTTTTCATCATATTTCTATTGTGTGATAATGCAACTTAATTTTAGGGTAGTAGTCCATGTTTACAGCTTACTTATCATTGATTTGGTATACATACATGGACTTGTGGCTTTACCTTAGTAATTCTATTCTGTATTTTAGCAGAAGGAGCAGAAGATTTCCTTCTTCAGACTTCAGAGAAATGGTGTAAACTAGAAAAACTAAATTTTAAAATGTAAGATTAAGTCAAAGCCAGTTGCAATGCTTTATTAACTATTCATTCAGAATGAATATCTAAATAGCCCTCCAGCCACTATTTTGCTATTTACACCCACTCCGGTCACGCTGTATAGAGAACGATGAATTCCTATTTGGATTGATGTGGGTGTGGTGGCTGATTGGTTAAGTTACAGGACTTTCAGCCCGTAGAACTGGATTTAAATCCTGTGTTAGACCAGCAGTGATTATTTTGTTAACTTATATGTTTCAGTTTCTTTTGATTATTATCAATTTTCAGTCCCAGTTTGGCTAGGTTTAGGCACCAAAGGTGTAGGAAAATGTCATGGTTTGGGTTAGAATAATAAGTCAAATACAAATATAGAAGTACATAAACACAAATTGTCTTATTTCCAACATACACCAGGGTGCACACCCAGGTGCAAATAGTATTGGTGGCTACTGTTACCCGGGTGTAAATAGCATCTGCTTTATTAATTTCATGTGAACTGTCAATACATACAGGTGTTTGTATATCTTCACACTGCAAAAGGAGCTAAATTGTACAAAATAGAGAAAAAGAACTTGGACCGAGACCCGAGAGACAAACATGTTTCCTGAATCATGTTTGTAGATGCTGCAGAATGAATTTGAAACACCCCTGTGCAATCAGCGCTGAAATAATCTTCCCAATAACACTGTTGAGGAGAGCAATGCTTCCAGAAAATGTTACATCAGCATCTTTCCATTCGCATCTGGTTTTCTGTTGCTAATGCCGAAGGAAATCAAATGCTCGCTGTGCAGTCACGCTGTGCAGGGTGAGGGTTAGTTTTTGAGAGCACCGACGCCCCTTGAGAGTGAATCTCAGGCTGTTTGGTGCATGTGAGGCATCCTCAGTTAATCACATTTCTCCCCCTCAGTTGTTCAGGTTAATGCCAAGGCTGAAACACTGCAGTCCCTCCACCGCCACCTCGCCCACTCACTTTTTTCACGCCCACTGGGGCACTGGGAAGAACGGATGAGCTAAAGGGGACAAACCTGCTGCAGCCTTCAAAAATCTGAGCTAAACAGCACCTGTTGAGTTTGTAGGCCGCCTTGGCTGGACATGGGCAAACATGGATCAGTTTGATGCCCTCTAACAACTCACTATCTCACTAAAAGGCAACACCACCTGGATGTTTCTGCAACAAGACAGGTCAGAATTCAAACTAACAATAGAGCAGTGACTCGTCCTCAGTCCTGAGTGCGAGCATCACGGCAGAAGTACTGCTGAGGGATGAGCGAGAATCAAGTTTTGCTGATGTTGTCAGTGTTGAGTGATACAAACTAATCTCTCCCTGTCAGTGCTAAAAAAAAATGACATTTTCTAAATGCAGGGACCCTGTCTATGTCTATGTTTGATTGACATTTGCTGGTCTGTTTACTTGCTGTTTAATGCGCTGCAGCTGAGCAGCTAATTGGCTATCTAGCCTGCAAACAGACATCAGCAGAGCGTATTTTCAGAAGCAGAACATGATGTTTGTTCACGCCTATAGGTTGGAGAAAAAGGAGACTTCGTTGGTTGCTGTTCAGTCTGTGGGTCTTGTGTTTCTGTCTGACTCACTGTGTCTTCTGACACAGCCAATCAGATTTGTCTTGGCCTACTGGACCTGAAATGACACGGCTCCAGACCGGTATCTCCTCTCCAGCTCTCTTCTCACCTTGCTTCCTTCCCTGTCCTCTTTCCTTTCCTTCCTCTTCCTCCTCGTCGCCCTCTCTCTCTTTTGGATCTTGCAGCTTTTGGAGGGTTTGTTATTCAAGCCGCCTTGTTAGCAGTTCTGATTAATCTTCATTTGAATTTCAGACGAGGGCTAAACTGCTACATTTCATGGAGGTGGTGGTTTTAGGGATTGGCGGGGATTTCAAGATCCTACAGAGTGACGTGACAGAGCGAGAGAAGAAGCCTCGAGCGTGCAGCTTACTGCACAGATGATTTGAACACTGTTGTAAAGAATAGAGGCAAAGAGACTAACTTTTTGTAGTATTTCATGGTAGTTTGCAGCAGAGTAAATGAATTAAATACGTGGAATTTAGTGACAAGAACAGAAGAAATAGAAGTGTCCAGGTAAATGGTCAGTGTGGCTCAGAACATATTAGCCTAGTGGCCCAGGTTCAGGGAGTGTTTGTCCTTGTGCTGGAGTCAGCTATTTAAAGTTCCTGCCTCCTCTTCTGTCCAGTGGACAACATGCTGAACTCTGTTTAGAGCCCAAGGTCACTGACCGTCAAATAAAATAAAATAAAAATAAAAGAATGCTCACCTTGAGGTACTTCGAGGAGTCGGATTCACTTAGAAAAAAAACTCTTTTTTGTGTTTCTGATTTTGTTCTTCCCTGAATAGTTTTCAAACTGCAAGGCTCGCCAAAGTGGAACAGACAGTCTGTGCTGCTACAAACACTGTACTAGTTTAAATTCAGAGTCAGGCCTTGGATTATCCTCTTTTTCTGTCCTCTCTTTTTTTGTCTTGTTTTTTTTTAATTTCAAAGTCTAGCACATTTCAACAGTCCACCCACCGCTTACCAGTCCACCCCCATCGCCTGCTGGTCAAGTCCAAGAGTAAACAAAAGTTGCACCGATAACAATAATAGCATTGTGTTAGTGTTCATTACAAAAGCATATGGCCATATTTAGGACAGAGCATTGTGGGAGTACTCGATAAGCACCCACATAGACAAATAAGTAAATCAAGTCATTTTAAAGGAGTCCTTTCAAATTATATCGATATATTTGTCAATTTCTTCCACTTTGAAGTATTATTCTGCTGTTGTTAGACATTTGCTCCAAGTATTTAGAGTTTAGTTTTCTCTTGTTGATAAAATCACCAACATGACAGCAGACTGAAGACACATTTCCCAACAAAAACACTAACAACTCGCTCTGTGCCGCCTCATTTGAATGAACCTCCCACCTGAGCTCGTGTGCTCGTGTGCTTGGCACCAAACCACCACACAGGCTGGCAAAGCTAATTTCAAGGTCACTGCCACAAAAATAGGTCCTCAAAAATAGTATTATTTTTGTATTTTCTGCATTAAGTCTTTTAGTAGCAGCTTCAGGCCAGAGCCACGTGTCCGTCAGTCTGTCATTGCCTTCAGCATCACTGAAGCCATAGTTTGTATTTTAAAGTTAAGTTTAATTTGTACCTCTTCAGTTGTTTCTTCACTGTTTACAGCTGCTTCATATCTCTGGCTCACTTGAATCAAAACTGGCAAAATGTTCTCATTTCAAAAATGTATTGTGAGCTCCATTTCAGGGAGAAACATTACTGAATATCTGTGAAGACATGTGTTATGTTGTAATGCCCTCACTTGTCAATTTTGGATTAAACCAAGACAGAAAAAAGAAATCTGTCCTCCAATATGTTGACAGATGTATCACCATAAGTATAAAACAGACTGGGAGGGGGTGCATTCAGTTCAAAACACATCCACACTAATTTGGATTGAGAAGGAGGCTGCAATGTCAAAATAAATCCTTTGTGATACCTTGTTGGTACAGTACATCTCTTCCGTTTTATTTCAGTGGTCTGAGCTTCACTCGGAAAGATGTGGCACCAGAAGACAAAACCTCAAGATCCATTGTGAGTGTGAGGCAGCTACTTGACTGCTGTGAAGTGCAATCATTTGCGACTGACTGAGCTAATTGAAGTGATGCATCTACCTTGACACTTGATTTCTCAACAGATTGCGTGCATTTCCAATGCTAATTTCCCTCTCTGACAGCTGCGCTGGGGCCCTGGATCAGTTTCCATTCGAAAGTATTATTGTGAGTGTTTTCAGCCGTCTTTGTCTTTGTGGTCCAGTTCGCTCAAGTAAGGTTTTTTGATTCCCCATGTGCTAGAGGTGTGGCTAAAAGGTGACGGCCATTTTGGGATGTTTGACCACGTTCGTTCAGACTGAAATATCTCAATGCGACGGGTTAACATCACATTTGCTTCACATGTTCATGCCCCCTTTATTAGTACTATTTTGTTGATCCACTGACTTTTCATCAAACACCGTCATCAGGCTGATGATGATTGATTGATTGATTGATTGATTGATTGAACATGGTAAACATTACACCTGTTGTACATCGGCCTGTTCGCACTAGCAACATCATCGTGAGCATATTAGCAAGCCGACTTACTCTTACTCTTGTGTCTCCGCTGCTCTCTTCCTCTCAGACACTTTATGACACCCAGTTTGGCTTTTCACAATCTTCCTCCTTTTCTTTACCGTCACACCACGCAGACATTCTCCAGCGGTGGGCGTGGTGGCCCAGAAACGTCGTCTTTTCCATACATCCAGTATGTTTTTCAAGCTCCCACTTGACGATTAACAAGCAGCCGCTTAAGTTAGCAGCCAAATGTGCACGTATTGTTCAGAAGTAAAGAGCTTAGTTAGCTGTGACAAAGGAGCACTAATTCAAATGTGTACTTTTATGTTTCAATAAATGCTGCTTTGTAAATGAAATGGAATGAGGGTTTTATAGACTGAATTGATTCGTTTCTCAAGCGTGAAAGCCTTGTGTTTGAATGCCGTCATGTAATTAGAGATGGCTAATGTGTTTTTCATCTTTCTCCTGAAGCTTCTCTGCTTGGTGCACCACTTCTAAATGAAAACAAAATGGAGTTGGAGAGGCTGCATCTTGCTCCCACCTGGCTGTCAGCGGAGATGCTGGGTAGCAGCTGTTGGTGTTACTTAAGATTAGCCTGTGAGTGAACATCTGATATAAGAGACGGGAGGAAGAGAAACCCACGCGCAAACATTGTGATGACTGCACATTTATGGATCCTTGTAATATACTGTACCCTTTAACACTCACGCCAAAGCTTAAATAACTCACACACAATACAGCACTTCACACTCTTTCTGTTATAAGTGGGCATGAACATTTTTGCGGAGGCGACCTGAGCCTCTATAGGACGTATTTCTGTTTTCCTTGAACAGAGTGCAGGATGCTTGATGGTTATAGCAGCTGTGGAGGATCCTCCTCTTCACCTCGACTACACCTGTTTACATCATCGAAGCCATCTCAGTGTTTAACATGAACCTTAATATAAACTGAAACTAAATAAAAGCTCAATTAAAGATAACATTAGTGCAATAATAAACTGCGTGTAATATGAATGTAAATATGGAAGAATTAAATTTAAGGGAATCAATTTATTTATACTAAGAATATACCTGAGATAACACAAAGAAAGAATATAAAGGAGGAAGTAGTGTCTCCTTTACTTTCATTCCTGTTCAGATGCTCTGCCTTAAATGAGAGATCTGGGATTTTTGGTGCTAGAACAATTAATTAAAAAAGTCAAATCAGCCGTCTCTACAGGCACGGCTGTCCATGAGGTTTTTCCAGCCAGTACATCTTGTACGTCTCTTACTCTTCAGAGACATGCTCACACAAATTGATTGTGGCTCAATTTAAAAGTTTTTTCAGTCCTTTTGCAGTTGTAGGAATAACATGTTTATCATTAGTCAGTCTGTCTCTGTAGCATAAATCTGCTATGATAACAACAACCAACAGCTTACAGGTATCTAATATAATGTGATGAAATCAGTAGAACAGTTTGGGTATATTTTCTAAGCACTCATGGAAAATATTCCCAAATCTGACATCTCAAAACCTCCCTCTCCTCCAGGGCTATTTAAAGGGTCAGTTCACTCAATCTACCACTAAACTGACGGTGCCAAAACGTTGTCCGGGTTTTGTCTGAATGGTATTTCATTTGTGATGCTCTCAGTATTTTATAAAAGCATTTCAACCTGTCTTCTCAGTGTCAGTGTCCAACACAGAGGAGCTGAATGGACTGAAGACACATTCAGTATGGAAGAACTTTGCAGAAGTCTCTGAGTGACTTGTTTACTGTTCATAGTGTTCAGTCAGGCACAAAGAAGGTGTAGACAGTCGGCCTTCTTTGTTAACTTAAACTTAAAGCTACGATAATGCTGAATATTTGAAGGATTCAGTGAGACTAAGTGCAGCACCACAGTCACCTCAGCTAACAACCAAGGCTCATTCATTTGCAGCATTTAAAGCTATAACAAATTTCAAACAGTGATGGAAGGGTTTGAACGCAGGCCCAAGCCGTGAGAAAAACAATTACATTCCTGTGATTCCTGCACAAAAGCGTCCCTGCTTAAATTGTGACTACCTGCCTCATCGCTGCTTCAGACACGTCAGCACATATAGAGCACTAATGATGCCTCGTCCTCTTCAGCGAGTATAACTTTCTGTTTTCTCTTTGTCTAAGCGTTGGAGGTGTCTGACAGTCAGCAGTCTGGCTGTCTGGCTTTGATGAGACCTGCTGGTGTAATCCACTGAGAGGCTTTCTTCATGTCAGGGCACTCGAGGGGCGAAAGGGTAAGAGCAGGACTGGGATGGACAAATGCAAAAGAGGATACACCACAGCTCTGTTGACACTTGAAAAGATGGACATGGCGTGAGATTAGACTTCAGATTTGCCTATCGGGGAATCATCTGACAAGCCACATCAGCGTCAAAACAGAGGGCAGCAAGGGTTTGCTAACGGGTTTTGCCAGGACAGAAAAATACACTTTTACAAGACAAATTTCTTTGTCAGACAAAAACCGTCAAGTCGGCACAGAGTCCGCCCATCAGGACGGGTCCTGAGACGTGTCCTCACCTCATCGTCAGCTGTTCCAGACGCCACAGTTGAAGTTACTTTCCATTAGTTTAGTTATTAGTTAGATAAGATATAACACTACCAGAACTCAGTCATTACCATCCCCAACAGATCGAGCCTACAGAAGACATTTAGAAGGTACAGTGAGAAGAACAGTGAAAACTTAATTAAGAGTTTTATGACACTTTGTCTCATCCCAGAATTATATTATGTTTTAATTAATTTGGGGGGGAAACGTTTGTCGTGTGCCTGGACCTGGTTCATTCATTGGTGTTTAGTGGATGTATTTTCACAATGTTTCCCATAAATATATTATTCTGAGATGTTGGGGGAAGGGCTTTTTTTCTTAAGTATGGGGCAGGATCATAAGAAAATGTTAATAACAGTGTAGAGGGCCTGAAATATGAGATTCAGCCCCCCCATTAATTTTCACACAGTCCCTTTGCTACAGTCCTTAACTTGACTTGTAACCAATTCTACTATTTCTGCTTAAAATCAGCAGTGTATTGTTAGTCCACCGGAGGCTTCAGCTCTCATGGTGCTACTGTTTGTGGATGTTTTCTATGAAAATTGATTGACAAACCATCAACACACCTGCGTTAAATGGGAGGGTAAAGTCTGCTGCTTGTAACTGTCGTGGGCGTCAGTCATCAGTCTTCATTCTGACGCCAATTGATTTTACTTTAGTATTTAACACTGTAGGTCCTCCACAATACATATTCCCACCAGTGCAACGGAACAAAATGTTTTTCCTTTATATCACCACATATTTGCGGTTTGGTTTTTCATTTTCACCGAGAACACGACAGCATGTTGCCTGAAGTACCACAGGAATGTTAGGCTGCTGTTACTGGAGAGGAAACTCCTCCATCACCTTAAAGCTTTTAAACAAACCCGGAGCTCGTTTTAATCTGTCATCCCTTCGTGCATCTGCGCCAGCTTTAACATAGAAATAGTTCACATAAAACACAAGGGAAAATTATGAAAAAGAAAAACATGACAGACAGAAACATTTGTAGTAAATCTGTCGTATTTGTAATATTCATTAAGTTTGTGTGTCATGTAGCAGACTAGCAGACATCATGTAATATAAATCACTACAAATAAGGCCACATGGATGAACACATGGACATGCATCATCATTAGAGGTATTCAATGTGCTCCAGAAAGAGTTTATCCATCGACAGAGTTGAATGATGATACTGTGAAGCCACGAGGAAGCCGTCTCCTCTGTTCTTGGTAGGGGGTCCCATGAATGTTGCAAGCGGAATACGTCGGCGGATTAACATTTCAGCGCGCTGTGTAAATTGTGTATGACTTGGGGGAGGAGAAGGTAGAAGCAGGGAGGAGATTGTGGGAGGAAGCTGGGCAGATTTCAGCACCACCGGCAGCCTCCTGCCGAGACGCTGCCTGTTTCGTTTCAGGCTCTAAACACTTGAGCTGGAGAGAAGCAAATGGAGAGAAATGGGACAGATGAACGGAGACAGAGAGCGTGGGAGAAATAAGACGGAGGGTGGAGGGGGAAGGAATGTAGACGAGAGGAGAAGGTAACAGAGTGGGGACACATGGAGGGGGGGGTGCTACAGAGAGGTGGTTCAAGAGTCAGAGAGAGAGCAAAGTGTAACAAACAAGATTTCACAGTACGTTCTCTCCACAAGTGTGCAGCACTCAGCCCACCATATTAACACCATTCATTTGTACTGTACATTTCCACACTTCAGAGGCCGATTTGTTCAGGCATCCTGCTGGGCTGCACCACCGTTTGGACAAACCTTTTCCACATATTTAAAACTGTGGCTGCCTCATTCGCTAAAAAGTGTCACAAACAGCAAACATTTTATTCAATAAATTTAAAGCTCATTTGGCCATTTTCAGGCTCGTGTAGGGTCATTTCTGAGGCCGGTGATCCGGTGTGTGAGAGGCAGCTTTAAATGGAGCTCACGCACAGCCACAGCCAAAAAAGAAGCAGGTATACTGGACTTCACAGAGCATAGTAAATAACACACTGAGCTAGATTTCTCTTCTTTCAGGGTTGCAGGGGGCAGATATACGAGAAGGGCAAAAACAAGTTTGACCAATCATGAAAGAACGTTTGCAGTAGAAAAGTATTAAGCATTACCTTTCAGGACTTGAAATACTTAAAGTAATTCGGACCAGTTTTGTAGCTTCTTTCCAGCAGTGTCTGGTAAAGTTACTCTGCACTGAGTGAAGCTTTACTGCACTAAAGCCAGATGTAGCAAGCTAAGCTGCAGCAAGCATGGCAAGAGTAGTTTACAGCAGCAAAGCTATTTTATTAGTTGTTTACAATGAACTTTATTCCAGTGCTATTTGAGAATCACCTGTTTAGCGCGCACCTCTGGCTGCAGCCCTTTGCTGCATGTCAATCCTCCAAAGAAAAAAAACAAAACCAACCTAACTTTGGTAGAAAAATACACACGATAACATGAAACATGAATCACCTCACTTGTCTTCTTGAATTTCTGCTTCCTACTACATTAATCTAAGTTAATACAGCTTTCTGATGAGGAAAGTAAGTAAACTAATCAGCTCGTCCTTTACTTAAAAGTGTGTGTGAGGGGAACCGTACGCAAAACCCAAGGGAGCTACCCAGCATGCTTTGAGGCAACGTGTTTATGGACACAAGTTTAAGTTAGACTGCGTTCTAAACCATCACAGATGAGACCTTCACTCTGTTTCTACTGTGTTTCTACTAGTTCACAGTTTGCTGTTGTGAAAGAAAGCATTTTGTAGCACGAGTGGAGTCATGTGCACCGTTAGCACCTTCCCTAAGCATCAGTGCAATAAAGGCTTAAAATAAGAATTAAAAATACAAATAAATATGTTAATAGAGGCTGTTTTTGCACGACGATGGCTGTTTGTCGTGAAACCATCTCTCTGCTCTCTGAGCTGTTTCTCTGTGACTCACCAATCATGAGATGTGAGCTTAAAAACTGTTCTGATCTCTGATTGAGTTCCTCAAAATATGTGACCCCCCCACCCCCCTTGATGCCCCTGGGCTCAGAAAGGATAACTTTATTTATACTTGGTACTAAATATGGATAAGTTCTGCATTAACATGACTCACATTTTATAGTTAATCTAATAAATGATTTGGAGTTAAATATACTCAAGTTTACTGCCATGACATGACTTCCCTAAATATAGTTCTTTTCAGCTTTAACAACTTAAAATAAATGACCTACTTGGAAACACTGATGCTTCCTACCTGTTTTTAAGTAAAGTCAACTTACTACAAACTACAGCGTCGCACAAAGAGGAGTGTTCAGGTTCTTAAAAGGTAACTGAGGCTTTAACAATCAATCGCAGAACCGATGCTGCTGAATATTTGGTTAAGACTTATGACATTTACTTTACATCAAAGCAGCCTTTCGGTCACTTGACCTTTTTCTAAACTCCTGCGCTAATTGTGATCTTTTCTTTGGCCGGGCTTTAGAGCGACCCCAGCCGCTCTGAGAAGGGCTTCAGAGCTGAACACAACAGCAGCTTGACCCTCTGTCTGAAGCGCAAAGCTCTGCCTCTCTTGTGGCCTCTTTTTTCCGCCAGGTTTCTGGCTCCCCGCCGAGCCCCCGTCTCGCCGCTGAAATTGAAATCAGGTATTAAACTTTCTTTCCGGCCTCGAACCCCGCTTTCTAAAATTAACCCACCTTTCATGCTTTCAGCCTCCTGTCTTTCTGTTGCTCTGGCGCTCCTGGCTGGGAGGACGCCCGCTGTGCTTGTGGCTTGTGTCTCTGAATGTGTGAGTGTGTGTGTGTGTGTGCGCAGGATACCTGTAGTTTAATGTGTGCACGGTTTACTGCATGAGGTAAGATGTTGAGGAAAAAGGAACGTATGGAGAAATCACTGGAAAATGTATATTTTAAGAAAGGAAAGCAGCTCAAACATGTAGTACCAGTTGCCATGGCGATAGAGCCATGCTATCACTTAATTTTTTAGTCCATTATTATCGAGATTGGCAGTAATATAGTGTTAGACAGAGGTGGAAATGTCAGGACCAACAAAAAGAAGGAGTCATGTTCAGTATCAGCGTGGTGTTTGCTGAAGCCTTGTTCCTGTCAGAGGGCCGTGGGTTTGTGGGCTGGACACAGGTTCTGTCAAAAAATACTGAGGCTCTGCTCTGCTGCTCTTTGTGTGTGTGCAGCAAGAGTGTGTGAGCTTTACAAGAACGTGTTGTTGTGTGTTTGTCTCTTTGTTTCAATATTTCATTCTTGTGGATTTTCGGCAAATTGTTTTTTTACACCTGCATGTAGTCATTTTAATAAAACTACACGTGCAGCTGAATGTTGGAAAACACACACACACACACACACACACAAAATATACACAGTTACAAAAATAATGTCATATACATAGAGAGTAATAGCCTACTGAAGTTTATTTATTTATGCCTCTTCGTCAGTCCAGACTGAAATACCTTGATAATTATGTGATGTATCGATCTGAGGTTTAGCACAGACAGTCATGGTCCCCAGAAGATGAAGCCTACTGACTTTAGTGATTCCCTTACTTCTCCCCCAGAACCTCCGTAAGGTTCACATTTGTGGATTTGAGTAAAATGTCTATTGGCTGACATTCGTGGCCCCCTTTTCTTCGAGTGCCATCATCAGATCAACTTTCACTTTGTCCATCTGTACTTTGTGTCCACTGCTAGTTAGCAAATAATAACATTGTACCTGCGTAACATTAGCAAGTAGCTCAAAGTACAGAAGCCACACAGGGCTGCTAGCATGGCTGCTGCCTCTTAGTCTTAGTTACCCCCAAAAAAACTAGAGATGTCCTCAGTCTAACAGGGTGAAAAACACACACCCATGACAAAATAAAGCTTAGTAAGGAGGAAGAAAGAGACAAACAGAAACAAACTGTTGCCTAACATAACTTTTAGAAGCGCAGATGCTCTCAGCTCTCCATGCTGTCAATACTTAACAGCAACAAAGAGCTGCAGAAAGGAAGAGAAGGAGAAACAGTTCCTTTGTAACTACACCATCATTTTTCTGGTTTTCTGGTTACACTACTTGTCCTCTCTCAGTCCTCCCATCCCTTTCTCCTATTTCCATTATGACAATTTTTGTCCTCTTCCTCGCTCTCTGCTCTCACCTTCCATCTCCCTCAGCTTTGTCCTCTCTTCTGCCCAGCAAATGCACCAAAGAACCTTCATCCATGAAGAGCTTGAAAAGGCATCTTGAAAAGGCTTGGCTTGGCAGCCTAGGACGGAAAACAAATTAGGAGTTCACAACTTCAAACGGAGCTTCACCAAGGCAACCCCTGCTCCTCTGCCAAGGGTTTGCCTCGCTTGCTCTAAGACAGCCCGTGAGAGGAGTTTTAATAAGCAGAAGCTCCATCTGAAGTCTTGTGGTGTAATAAAGAAGGATAGTATAGCTACATTTATAATCTCCCTTTCATTTGACTATGGATTTGTTGCCTTCTCAGACACTGTGCACTAATTTCTTTCAAAAAATACAGTTAATTCTGAGCTAAGTCCAAGATGGTGCGCCGGAACTGACAGCAGATTAAAGTTTTGTCACTTTATTACACCTTTGTCCAATTTGTACAGCACCACAAATGAGCAAAAAAAGTTTGCTGACTGGCCTGGCGTGAGATTCTGGAGCAGACAGAGTTTCTTACACAAGTCTACACTGTGTTTTAAAGCCAAGCGCCTCACTGACTGCCTAAGAAATCTGCCTGAGAAATGTCAGCAATTATTCCTGTCAGCCGTCTACCTATTCCCTTGTTTACCTAGGAGACTATACCTCGCTATTATTGATCTGCAGTGTATAAAAGGTCACAGGATTGAAGATGACAGCAGCTGCAGTAACCATGGAGACTCTCTCTCACTCTATCGCCGAGCATAGTATCAGTCAGTGGGTAAAAACTTTGATGCTCGCTGCTTTGTAGCTCAGCTTTCTTTACAGGTGAGGTTATAATCTCCTTCCTGTGGGTGATGTTCACCTTTTCCCCTACCCTCAGTACAGCAGCGAGGACGCAGGGCAGAGGCTCTAACCCTCTGGTATGCATACACACAGCCAGCCAGTGCCACGTGCAGAAGTCAAGAATTGATTTAATCCATTTCTAGACGAAGATGTTTGTTCACTGCTAGCAGGGAGATCATTTTTACAAATTCTCTGGTATTCCTTCAGCTCGGATAAAGTAGTGTTTGATAAATCTACTCTCTGCTGGGTAGGTTTACTCCACTATGGATGCACTTACATTCAATTTGAAATACAAATGGCAGCTAAAATATGGCACATATATGAGAACGCAAGAAGAAGAATATAAAGGTTCACACTCCTAATAAGTAATTTTAGTAGCAGGAGGAGAATAAAAGGCCCCATTTACACTTGTTATTTCGAGTGCCTCATATGTAGATAAAATCCAGACTGAATACACTTTCATTTGCACGTAGCCACTTACAGTATATGAGTCCGTTAGCCATCTTTTCACGTCATCATTTTGGGATTCTCCCTGCCTAGATGTAAACCAGGGTTGGCTCTTCTCTAGAGGATGGTGGTAATGCACCTGTGCCAAAATGCCACAGACAAAAAAAATCTGTGGGGTTTGCTCAAAACAGTAAGAGTTAACAACTGAAGTAACAAGTACAGAAGTCTTTCATAAGGCCCACTGCACATGTGCGTCAGGGTTTCTCCCTTGTGGTGATGTCGCAAATATAAAAATAGCTTTCCAAGGTCCCGTCAACAGGGCTTAAAATGATAAACTATAAACTAGCGCTCCGGTTTTTAATGATTCACTAGGTATATTTTTGACAAGTCCTTTACTGCATTTATTATATACAATATTACTGATTACTGATTACACTTATTCAGGGACTTGGAAGAGGGCCTAGAAACAAAACTCAGAGCGCCTGAAGTCCACGGTATGACTGGAGGTGTTGAAATGGCTGGATTAGCTGCCTTTCTTCCTGTCACTTCACAGGAAGAAAGCTGCTAATTTCAGTTTAATTACAGTGTGACATAATCACAGGGAACAGTCCCTGTTGAGCCTATTTCCACAGACGCGCTTACACTTGGAAGAAGTAAAGATGATGTGTGCATCTTGCAAAGAAAAGAGCTACAATGCGTCTCATGCTACCTCCTGAAATTTGTGGGATTTCAGTCTAAAGTAGAGGTTTCGTTTGGTTAATATGCTGGTCAGAGATGTGAAGATATACAGGGCAATGATATCAATAACAAACTAGGGGTTTCTTTTTTTGACACATTTTATTCCAGTTGATGGCGAGTTACTGCCTCAGGTGTGCTACTGCATTGAGAGATTGCTTTCTAGATTTCATTTCACTAGCTAGTAGAATTTCCATTTAAAGCTTTTTAGTTTATTTATCTCATTTTCTAAAATTAGATTTAGGCTTTGAGTGTTGTTTCGTCAACATCTTCATTCCAAGTTAGCACTATCTTTGCTGGGGAAAGTAATGTATGCATCCAGAAGCATCCGGCAGGAGTGGGTGCTCCAGGGAGAGGCCTCTGCACTATAGCCCACTCAGCATGAGCCCGACAGCTGGTAGTGGCTCCGCTGGGAGGTTCAGCTCAGTATAATGATCAGAAACAGGGTGGCTATCTCCCTACTGTGTGACTAAGAGTACTGTTGCTAGAAACATGTACCTGGATTTGATCCTAGTTCTCTGGATTTGTGCAGCAGAGCTGGGAGTGACTGAAGCCTGTGAGGAGCACTTCCTTTGTGAACACTAGGACACATTGAGTAGCACAGTGGACACTTCACCATGGGCAACACTGGCGCTCTCTGCAGACAGAAGTTATTTTGTGAACTGACTGTTGGGAAGTTTAATGTCACTAATGTTTTAATGTCACTGAGTTGTTGTTGCTGCTTTTGGTACCGTATTAGTTACTTAACCACATTTCGTTCATCTAATGCAGGGGTGTCAAACTCGTTTTCACCGAGGGCCACATCAGCATAATGGTATCCCTCAAAGGGCCAGATGTAACTGTAAGACAGTATAAATGTAACTAAATGTAATGTAAAGTAAATGCATGTTAAATAACTCTGAATTTTTTCCTTATTCAGCTTACAAATATTACATATATATTTGCATAGATGTAAAAAGAATATGTTTGCTTGCTGCTCTGTTACCATAACATAAATCCTTTTAATTTGTCAGGTTATGAAACCCACATTACTCCATGTTTTTGGTTGTGGCTTTCGTGAACACATTCTGCTGCGATCACAGTTTGCCTTTTTAATTCTTGCACAATTTGTTGTGCATTTGTTGTGCTTTGGCATACTTAGCTCCGTGTTGACGTAGATTGTACTCTTTGACAACCGCCACCGCCTCATAAACACAAAAGACATACCGGTTTTTCTCCTTGAAGCACAAACATGTATTCGCCTTCCCATCTTTCTTGAAACAGATCTTCCATCTGCATCAATTTTTCTGTTCCTGGACATTTTGGGATCATTGTTTGTATTTCTAAATTCCACTTGTTCGGAAACTCGCATTGATGTGGATTGGATACGCTGCAATCTAGTGGCGGGATGCCGTCACTTCGTGGGTAACATAATCGGCATGCATTATGGGAAATGTAGTTTATGGTAAATGCACCCTTTTGATTTATTTATTTTAAGACAATCAGACCTTTTAAGCTCTCGTGGGCCACATAAAATGAGCATTAGAAAAGAAAATCGACACCACTTGCATGTCTGTATGGGACATGTGAAGCTTATGCTAGCAGCTGGTTAGCTTAGCTTAGCATAAGTACTGGAGCAGCTAGCCTGGCTCCGTCCAAAGGTAACAAAATCCACCTTCAAGCAGCTCAACAGCCCACTAATTACACATTATATAATCGAAAGCTTGCCTGGCAACCTCACAGAGGTGACAAGACTCCAGGAGGTCACTTCGCCCATCCAAGAAGTAGTCCAGCACGTAACCACCTGCAAACTACAAAATGGTTTTTACACTCAGTTCAGCTCATCTAAACCTGCTAGCTGTGGCTTTGTATTCACTTTATAAAGATACTGTATGAGAGCTGTATCTACTTTCTCATGGTGCCCTAGACAACAAAGTGAATAAGCACATTTCCCATAAAACTTTTACTTGATCTGGAGCAGAAAACAACTATTACAACTTATTATTTATCTGGTAAAGTTCCAACTCTATAAAGGAGACATCCTGGACCAAAGTTGCAAAGTTGGTTCAAGATTACTAATGCTGTTAACATGTTTTAATTTTAAGTGCATTTCATTTTTCATCATTTCATTTTATTTATTTTTATTTCATTATTGCTAGAGCGAGACGAGACAAGAAGTCGTGTCTCACTTCTACTGTTTCCTCAACTTTTTGCACTTTCCTCTTCGAAATAACACTTTGAAACTAATTAGTTATCATTCTGTGCAGTTGTACAGTGTTGAGGCCTATGTCTCAAATCAAGCCAACCAACAAGCCAAAACGACATGCTGGTGCCAACTTTAGTCCAATAATTTACTTGGAAAATAAAACTTAATTTCATCTCTAGTTCATAGTTTATTAAAGCCCTGTGTGATGTGCTCAGTTGCTATGGATATCAGGAAGGGTAAGATGCAAATATCTCATAATATGTATAAAATGCAAGGAAATAATCCCATGTAATGTCGTGAACATTTTTAAGAAATCACCCAGTTTGTATAAAAACATACATTTTTTAAAAGTTCTAATTCAAAAAAACAATTTTCAAAGTCTTCAGTTCCTCAGGTATTTAACAGCTATTTTACACACAAAATTTAAAACAAGATAATTCTATATTTTTCACTCTTTCTACAATTCTATTTTTACATATTACCCATTCAAAGAGTGACCGCAGATAGCATGGACACCATTAAGAATCATAAATCCAACCATTAGCAAAGCAACATGTCTGTTTTGGAGCAATTTGCAGCTTCTCATTGCACGCTTTCATGCATAATGTAATGGTTTTAGTCTGGGTGATCAGAGCAGAGAAGAAGTGAGCGGGGAGATCTCGGCTAACAGCTCGTTATACTGTGCGTTCCAGCAGCTCATCAGTGAGCAGCCAGTCAGCCATTAAGTGTAATATGTTATTAAATATTTATTTGGTCCAAGGCCATTGCTGTGCTACATTAGATCTACATGTTCGTCATTAGAAGACATTGGCTGCATTATGAATTTGAGGCACAGAGGGCACGTTGGGCTTGAGGTTAGATAAAGCCCAAACACCTGCCGGTTCACTTACAAACACTAGCAGTAGTATTGCTCCTGGAAAATGACCAGTGGTCGTTAGATGTTATAGTTTTTAGCCAGGCTAGCAGCGGATGACTACTTTGGTTCACACTGAAATACGTCAACAACTAGCCATGAAATTTGGTACCAACATTCATGCTCCCCTGAGGATTAATCCCACTGACTTTAGTTATCCCCTTACTTTTCATCCAGCGCCACTGTGAGGCTCACAATTTTGGTTTTATATGAAATGTCTCAATGGTTATTGGATAAATTGCCATGAAATTGGGTACGCACACTCCCCGCAGGATGAATTATAACTGTGCTGATCCCCTTTATATCACCATCACCCCTTTATGTCACCATCAGCAGGTCAACATTGTTTGATTTAAGTCCAAAAACTTTCAACCAATGACATTTCCATCAGCCTCAGTGGTACTAGTATAAATATAAGCTAATTAACAATGTTACCATCTTAGGTTAGCTAAACATAAACCTAAGATGGTGAAACTGGTGAACATTACATCTGCTTAGCATCGTCATTTTGACCATGTTAGCATGTTAGCTCAATGTAACTGTGCCAAAGTAGAGCCTCACAGAGCCCCTGGCATGGCTGTGGACTGTTAGGGCTCCTATAGTGCTCTGGTCCCAGGAAATAGCTGGTTAATCCAAAAAAAGGTGCAGTGCTTCCAGCAGTTGGATTGAAGTCTGAGTTTATTCTCACCACAAACGAACCATATCACAGTTTGTACATATCCAGACCAAAACAACCTCTGTAACAAGGTCTCTGTCCGCTTGTTTTAATCCACACCTGAGTGTGATTGCTGTATTCACACCTGCCGAAACACACAGCACCAGGGGGGTAAACACTCCACAGTTCAGTTCAACCAAACTAAATGAGGCAGGTGTTGAAATGCCCTTATTCCTTGTTTGATTTTATTTCATGACATTTATTTCATGATGCAGACAAACTCCAAAATGAAACTGGCTGTCACATAGTAAACAAAGAGGAATACTTTGTTTATCTCCCTGTTTTTCATCTATATCATATCCATCCATTATCTATACCGCTTTTCCATCAGGGACACACGGGAGGACACACTGTACAGCTCCATGTACAGCTCTCATGGTATTGTTTCTTGTCTCCCTTGGTTTGAGCAGTGACCCCTAGAAAAGTATTGACGAGCTCTGTTTAGAAAATTCCCTCCCACGCTAACCTTCCTTCACACGGCCTGAACAGCTTCCTGTGTCGGTGGGGCCCCTGAGTCTGTATGGATTTTATAGCACTTATTCTTGTGCAGCTCATGTGGACCCCCCCTTCCTTCAATCGTTTGGACTGTGTGAGTAATCTGCTAGTTTGATAAATACTTAAATTCCATCTTTATTGGCTTTATGGTTTGTTACTTGTCACACAGATGGTTTTTTTTTGTCATGGTTACGTTGTTCTTTCATTGTGTTTGGAGTTACCTCTCTCTTTGCTGAATTATCAGTTGGGTTGTAATAGTGTGTGATGTTAGGGGCCCGTACGCTCCTATCTTGGTTGGCTAGCATTTAGACTTGTGTCCCAGGTGAACCTCGTCTCATCCTTCCTCTGCTCTTGAAAGAGCTCATGGGATTTGCAATGAACTTTCTCACTTTCAAGTATTTTGTGGACCATAATTGCCCATTCCAGACTGTTTGAGCTCTACCTATTATACATCCCTATTAAAATCTATAAAGAGCATTCTTCCAATGCTCAGCAGCATGTCTAGTTCTTCATAGTAGACTTTAGTGTATTACTCTTTTTATAGCCCTCCAAGTTTGGGCCTCCTTTGCTTAATGTGTCAGTTCTAAACCTTTTCACTGCAGCATTTTTATTTGGAGACTTAATAGTGAAAGTAACAGTGATACAGAACATTAGCCATATAGTCCTTAAGCTTGTGTTTTGGGTGAAAAAGTCACTTCATATGGTAATTATATTTATTTG
Source organism: Pempheris klunzingeri (assembly GCF_042242105.1). Classification (NCBI taxonomy): domain Eukaryota; kingdom Metazoa; phylum Chordata; class Actinopteri; order Acropomatiformes; family Pempheridae; genus Pempheris; species Pempheris klunzingeri. The sequence continues at coordinate 4,398,200 of NC_092033.1, forward strand.
CTACTACATAACCTCCAGCAAGAAAGCAATGCTCTTTCAGCAGTACGGCTAGCCCCGTGCTCCTGAAATATTTTTTTCGGCAAAATATTCCTTGTGTGTACCATGAGTGTGTGTGCATTTGTGTAGTGTTGCGTGGATGCATGTGTGTGTTCACATATGATTATTATGGACTCAATGAGGCACAGGAGGAGTGCTAAGAAGTGGGCCTCTTACGCACACACGCCACAGTCAGGTGCCGCTATGCTGAGCTGTGCTGGGTGACTCGACATGGCTTACAGTATAGACCTCACTGCAGGATGCATTTAGACACACACACGCTCGCACACACACACACACACACACACAGCAGGTTCCAGCCACAGCTCATTACTGCTGGTTGAAATGGAGCGTAGCACACACACTGGGATTAAATGGGTAAATAGCTCAAATAGAACAGTGTGAGCTGGTCTGTTTGTTGTGTGTAAATGTGGACGCCATTCAGCACACACGTGTCTGTACCGGATGGCTCAGAGGTCAGAGACAGCACGAGATTAGCGATTACAAACACACACGCAAACACACACACGTGCAGTCCTCTTGCCTCACTGTTAACACATAAACCTCAGTCACACTGTGTGTCAAAGCCGGAGGTTGGATATCTATATCCACAGTGGCACAGAGCATTCCTCACACACCACAGAGCGATAGCCACATTATACAGTGCAGAAAATCCCGTTCCAGCTTTATCAATATCCGACCCTGAAGCCAAAAAACCCTCCACAGCCAACAGAAAAATATGACTGTGTGCAGGAGACAGAATATTCATCATCGCTGGGGAGGAAAGGTTGGCTCTGGGGAAACTGCAGGTTGTTTGCTCAAGCCAGACACTGTTGTGTTTGTTCATTGTTGAGGTCTCTTTCCAGCTGGCTTCCCCTTCATTGCCACAGGACAGGAATAATGGACAGCCTGGCAGTTGTGGGGTAAAAAATCAACTACTTCTTCTTGATGCACCCCCCCATTCCTTAATATTGGTTATTTTCAGCAGCAATGATAAATGCTGCTAAATGCCGTTATATACACACGCTCGCAGCCGTGAGCCGCCCCATGTGACAGCAGTGCTGTGCTGCTGGCCAGAGTGCTGCTCCACTGATGCTGCTCAGGGAGTCTGGTGCCTTTCTCACCTTGATAGAAGCTGCTGAGAGTCTGGAGGGAGGGCGCTGTTCGTGTCTTTCCCCTGTCAAGATTTCGCTGCATTCAGGCTCGGTGAGTCTTGTCCCTCAAGGTTAGTTCCCACAACATGTACAAAGGGCAAGTTTTGTGTGCAGAGTTACCTTGTGGTCAGAGAGCTCATCCACTATCAGGAAAGTCAGATACCTCTCAGCGTTATCTTGTCCATGTCCAGGCGCTTGAGGAAATTAATTGGACAAGCGTTTGATATCTGATTTCCACAGGATGGAATCTGATTATCAAGGCTGATTTTCTATTATCGTTTATGTGCACAAGAGGAAATGCAATATCTGCATGTCATGTCCTGCAGGCCTATTCCTTACAAGACTACCAATGAAATGCTCAGATAATGTTGCATTAGCACCAACATTTTGTGAAACACTTTGCTTTCATGCCCAGCGTTAGATAAGAAGATTAATAATACCACTCTAATGTCTGTACGCTAAATATGAGCCCTGGCTTCATTTTAGGTGTACAGACATGAGTGGTATTGATCTTCTTCTCCAACTTTCAGCAATAAAGGGAATAAGATTTCCACTCCATGATGAATGATTCCTTTTTTTTTTTTTTTTTTTTTTTTTAAATGGCTTGACATTGAAGCAAAATGTAGGCACCCATTGATGATTTCATTGAGGTTGTCAGTGCATCCGCTCAGGAGTTATGTTTAGAATTGCTTTTCTAATTTGTATTTCTTTTGTAAATCATTATTAGAAATATGTATGAGACTAGAGAGAGAAGTGTTTGGGAGACAAAAAGGATCATAACAGAGAGCAATGAAATATAAAAGAGCTGTTGAGGTGTTATGTGAAATACGCTGCGTAGTGAAAAATAATGTTTCAGCTAATAAAGGCTGGCAAGGATTCACTGTGCAGCTCTGACTGATTGAAGTGAGAAACCTTAACCTCAGAGATGCCAGGAGGCAGGAGGCAGGAGGAAACAGTCGAGTCCATGTGGACATGGGAGCCTCGGCTGGCATGTACTGTAGAGCCAGACTGTGGCCTCCTCATGCTTCCTGTGTGCCTTAACTGACAGTTTCTGCTGCCCCGCCACTGAACTCTTGCATCTGCCACGATTCTCCACTAAGATACTCTGACTGTACTGTGATATAACGTGATCCTCATCCTTAATTGTATGTTTAGACTCTTGCGGAGGGTGTTCACCCTTGTTCTTCTCACTGTGTCTCATTATTTCTTGCTCTCTCTTGCTCATGTTATTGTATATGAGAGGAAGGAGATGATGTTGGAGGTGAAATCACTGATTGCACAATGCTGTTTCTTTCTTCTCTTATCTTGTCGCATTCTCAAATGGGATAATATTATTAACAATAATAATACAGGATTTCTTATCACCTGGCTAATTCTATTATTGTATCAACGTGATGGATGTACAACTTTTACACCTTTCATGTTACATCTTCAAGAAGAAAAAAACACCTGCTGTTCAATGCAATGTATGTCAAAGTGGTGAGTTCATGTATTCGAATATGTAGCTGTTAATTCTTCACTGAAATGGCACGGCTCTGTGGATGACGATGTCGGTTCACTATTTTGGTTCAGAGTGAAATATCTCAGTAAGTTTTGGATGGATGGCTACATAATTGTGTGCAGAAATTCAGGGAGGTCAGAAGATAATCCTTTCTGACTTTGGTGAGCCCCTGACTTTTCCTCTAGCGCCACCATGAGGTTGTCATTTGTGGGATTTAGTGACATATCTGTCACAGTCTGTCAATCAGTGGTTGGATTGCCCTGAAATTTGGAAGATATTTTTTTGGAAGACTGACTTTGGTGATCCTCTGATAGAGCCACTGGCTGATCAAACCTGTCACCTATCCAGTAAAATATCTCTGAAATTTTAGATCTAAAATTGTATTGACATTCATGGTTCCCAGATGAGGAATCCTAATGACTTTGATGATCCTCTGACTTTTCCACTAGTGCTACCAACAGGTTGATATTTATGGTTTTAAGTGAAATGTCTTGTCTGTGAATAGATGGCTGCAGTTGTTGAATACAGAGAGTAGAAGTGGATCACTTAAGCCCAATACTCTGCCCTGTGGTGCAAATCAAATTTCCTGTGAAGGAGGGGACATTGAGTTGTAAAAGAATAGAAGGACATAATGATCCAATCTTAACTTATTTAATGGACACAAAAAAAAACATTATTTGCTAAATTTCTTTGGCCTCCAAACATCCCACATAAGCAGCAGCAGCTACATATAACTCACAGTGTGCCATTTGCCATTTAGGGCATGTTTTAATTCAAGGTTCTTTACTATACAAGCACTACATTTCTTGTTTGGATCATGCCTTTTGCACATTTTGAAATATAATAACACCATACTGTAATTATGAACAACGTGTTTTGCTTTCGTGGAGTATTTCTGGAGCCGATCCTGCTTGGCAGAAACAGCACTGGCCTATTTAGTGTCTATGTGGCGCCTGGTCTGGCTCACAGGCTCCTCTCCTCTGCTGAGGCTGGTCGACGGACACTTAGCACCACACAGCAGGACATCAAGAGGAGAGCGTTGTTGTAGCTTTTGGATTTTGAAGAACTAGACACCTTTTTCTCCTCCCACAAAAAGAACATTCTTTGAGTTAGCATGGAGCCCACACTGTCACTAGCTGCACTCTCTGACGAAATATTGTTTGTAAGTTTTAGAAAAATGAAAAAGGGATTTCAGCGAGAAGCAGACAGAGGATTCTGCAGTCTGCATTTGAGGGATGTTTCCACGATGTCACACTGACTCAGGAGCAAAAACAGGGTGAAAAGATAAAGATAGAAGCTAAAGCTTAACGTCACAGATCACAGAGTAACAGAGAAGCACCACATCAGCTGGCCATCCAGACGGAAGAACAATGACTTTAAAGGAATTATTTGCTTGATTTTCAACTTGCTTTGTTTCATACATTGTGGATACTGTATGCAAATTAACAGTGTTTAACTTTCCTCCGTGTTGCACGCACCAGGGTCGGTCTTTATTCGCTGTCACATTGAAAAGTAAAAGCAGCTTGTGTAAACATTCAGCGCTCCCTCAGTATGTAGTTAAGCCTGGAAGTGATGACGTCAGGTATGATTGCTGTAGCATTACTCTGCTAATGTTAGCTGGAAAACTAGAAACCCTCCAACCCTTCTGGGAAACAAGCATTATTATTACACATGCCTGAGGCGCAGCCTGAAAATGTAGACAATCTGAAACAATTGCATGAGATTCTTTGCGGCACAGACAGATTAGGCCAAAGCTACGCTGTGATTGGCCAGTCTTAGTTTGAGAGGCAGCACTAAATAAAGGGTCAATCTGTCTCGAAATTCAGTCATTTTCATTCCACAACAAATTAATTTAATAACTTATTTAACTTCTTGCTACCTTGTGTCTTACATGCTGGCTTAGTTAAGTTACTACACTACCCACTGTGCAAGTTTGACCCAAATTCCAACACTGGCAATGAAATTAACACAACTTTTCAGAGGCCTGCAGTAAATAGATTCACTTTGATTACCCACATTAATATGTGCATCCTATTCAATTCAGCACAAAATTCACACACTTGTCCTTCTACACACACACACATCAGGTACACTCACACACACACACACATTATCATATACTCTAGAGGGACATTAACTGCAGATTAGAGAAAGCGCAGGCACCAAGAGAGAGCTGCTTCATTACTGGTGGCATTTAGCAGGAGGACCCCTCCACCTTATCCAAGACAAATGCCAGTGTGTGGCACACGGTACCACCTATTATATACTTACATGTGTGGAAAGGTTAATACTGTCCTTAAGTGGAGGAGATGCCCGGCTGCTTTGGATCACTTTGGTTTTCTTTCACTGGACCGTGTGATGTGAGGGGGGGGAAGAGGGTCATGTGCTTCTGCCTATTTGTGCTTGTTATTTGTATATTTGTGTGTGTTAATGTTGTGTGGCAGTCTTTGTGCAGTTTTTATTTAATACATATAGAAATTATAAAGCAGGAAAGGAAAAGTTCTGATTGTGTAGGTGAGATTGAATAAAAGCAACACATCTCAAAGGAAGAAAAATAGATGAATAGTGCGGCTTAACTGGAAAACAGTTTTTAAGCAGTAAGGAATAATATTGAGTCAGCCAGTAGGAAGCTAAGAAAATTAAATAAAAATTTAAAAAAGCGCGAAATGGATACATACTGTAGTGCAAATTTGTGAGTCTTATGAGAAAAACAGAGTGTGGAGGAAAAGATGAAATGCATGAGTATTTCTTTTTTTTTACAACCAAAGAAAGTGGATAAAACTTGACCGTGCGTGCTTTAATTCATCACTCAGGTAATCAGATATTTAGACCTGGGAGAATGTGATTAAAGTGCTCTTTATCAATGCACTTTAATCACATATTGACATATTGCCACATTTCTGCCCAATTTTCTGAGTCTCTCTAGTCCAGCCATGATTAAAACAGGAACATTTTGTTGATTTTCTAGCATTTTTAAGTGTGTGATTCATCATTGGTCATATTAGTCATGACTGTGGAGGGCAGGAGTGCACTTACTTTGAATATCCGTGCTGCTGATACTCCTTGTACGTCCACTTAAACAGTTATGAATATCAGACATTTATCTGTAGTGGAATAGTTTTACATTGTGGAAATGTTACTTTTATGTAAGTTAAGGATCGCACTACTTCTTCTGCCACTGATTTGTACAGTCTGTAGCCTGGTGTCATTTGAATCTCCACTGAAATCAGAGTTGTAAGATCACCAACATGTGAGTTATTCCCTGTAGGTTTGTCGCAGCCATTTCCCAAGCTAATGAAGTTATCAGGGACCAGTTTTGCCACAGTATTAAATGTCAAATGCTAATTCTTTAAAACCAGCTTGCACAGAGTAATAAGAGTTCAGTGTGGCTATGGAACAGTTGGCGTATGCTGCACAAACTAATGTATTTTTTGGCAGTACATTAAAATATGTTGGCTGCGGTATCACCTGGATGTTTGTCAAAACACAATTTTAACACTGTAGGAGGATGCTGATTTGGGACTGTGGGCTTTAATGACAGTCTTATACATTTTCTTTAAATCCCGCTGCTAATGGTCTTGATATATACGTGGAGTATGTATGCTAAGTCTGCTGTTCCCTGAAAAATGGTATCCTGCTCCTCTTCAGCCACCCTCCTCGCTTCTTCTGCTCCTGTAGCTCGTGGTGTCACTAGGAATCAGTGGAAGCAGTGCAACACGACATCCTGAGGGATATTAAGAGACAAAAGAAAAACCTGTAGAAACAAAGCCATGCCTGTTGTTTCTTTTTCTTTAAAAAAAAAAAAACATGTCTGTTGGGGTGTGGGGAGGACGGTGAATCAAAGAATACATGTCTCTAGGTAAGAGATTAAATTAGGGATTTTCAGTTTACTGCCTGAGGGGAAGGTCGCCTCTGGAGAGGGTTTTATAAAAATGTCACGACTTTTGTTTTGAAGTTTCATCCATTGGCTCAGTCAGCACAGCTTTGTAAGGTTGTGTGTTGAATGAGAGTTGTTAATGAAGGAGGAAAAGGGCATTCTTAATACAGTGGAATATGAGTTCTTAATGATCTTGGCATCTTTGCTCACAAACGTAGCTGCAGTGAATAAAGATGATGTACGTGGATTTGATGATGTGGACGATGGCTTCAGCGTCAGTAGCAAGAGGCCGTGTGTTACAGCTGATCAAGGGGTAAACAAGGGGATACTGACGAGTGACTGGCACAGGGAGGCCTATTACACATCAAACTATGAGGACAAAAAGAAGCAAGAAGACATACATGTGGCTAAAATCTGTCCAGCTATCACGTGAGACCACAGAGGACAATGTTTTGTTCATAACAGAAATTCTGTGCAGTAATGCACAGCTAGTTTTAACCATCCCACATATCTAAACACAAGCTTTGGTTACTATATATATATCGTATCGGCTTACAGAACTGGCCAGGGTGAGGTTCGCTCAGCTTGGCCGCTAGGAAATAGCCAGATATCCTCCGGTGCTCTCACACGAATCTGGACTCCGTCAGAGCAATGTGAAGGCTGAATCCCACACTTATTGGCAGGCACATTGTGGGACAGATTTGGGAGAGGGCCTCATGAGACAACAACAGATTATTCTGGTGGCTCCAGAATGCACAAACTACGTCTAGCAACGATACAGCTGCTGTCAGGGAAACAATGGACTTGCTCTCCCAGTTGGACAATCAGACACTTTCTAGTGACGTCATCATATACTGATATCACATCTATATCTATGTGCTTAATAGCCAGCAGTAAATTTAAGGAAGGCCTAGCCTTCTCTGGACCACATTACCCACCACCCCTGGTTGTAGTAAATTTACTTGTGGTTTTGTGTTACAGTACCATGTACTGTATTATCCAGTTTGACCCCTGATGCTATATTAAAGACACAGCAAAGCATTTGCTTTGAGATTTAAAATCAATCAGTGTTTTAACCTTAACATTACTGTTCATGTGTGGATTCAAGAAGGAAGTGTGAGAAACAACACAGTAAGTAATTTTATCATAACACCTTCTTTATCATGACTTTAGTAATAAATACAAAAAGATACAAATGACAGTTTGATGGTGTTAAGTGAGTTAAATACCACGAGGCTTTCATGTAGCTGTGATCTTCTTTCTTGCTTTGTAAGTGTGTGTTTTCTAAAAATGGGTAACTAACATTTTTAGAAATCATTAATTAATTACAGTTTTCGTCATTCTTAAAATGATGACTTATGCTGTAAAAGATGGGCCAAAATTGCAAGGCCTTGCAATATTTGGATGGAAACTGTTTATCTTGCATAAACGAGTCCTCCATTGCAGCATCCTGGCGTTTCCTGGAGGGGCTGATTAATGTTGGATAGAGTCATGTCTAACTTGTTTGTGTCAACGGGTCGGAAGAAGTTAAAGTTGCATGATTCTGCCGTGATGTTTGAACAGGGAGTCTGATTCAGCGTCTTAATCATGCTTCCTCGGGCAAGACCCCACGATACAGAAATAACCATCCGCTTCTTCATGCCTTCTGTTGACTCTCAAGATGACAGTCACACAAACAGACACATGCACAAACATGGGTGTTGTAACACACCTACACACAAAAACACAAACACAGGTGGATGGTCACAAAGGCAGACATACACACTGGCCTTGTAACGCATCCACATAAGAGTGCTCCACTCACACACACACACACACACACACACACACACACACACACACACACACACACCCTCCCTCGTTTTTTCTCTAAATGATTTATCTGCTCTGATTTGGGAGAAATGATTCTCTGTAATGAAACAGACAGAGAAGATGATTTTTTTATTCATCTCGGGACAAAGCAGGCCGTGGCCCTTCTCTTCATGGTAGACAGCTTGTATAAACACTGCCAATGAGTTTGGAGTTTTCCCATTACCCCCTCACACCCTCTCATCATCTCCGCTGCGGATTCAGCACGCTCGGACAGACAGTCCATCTAATGAAGGCCTGCAAATTCACCGCACAATGCCTCGGAGAACCTCGCAGAGAATCTTTCTGTCACCATCCTCTCCTTAATCAATTTACAGGTCGTGAGCTGCGGGCTTAGCTCAATGATTATTGTTATGGCGAAGCAGGTGCGCTCGCCGCTCACTTGTCTAACCTCGCTAACACCTCCCGAGCAGGCGGCCAGATTGAACGATAAAGTCGTCTCTGAAAACCCATCCTGATTTAGTGCCCCTCGTAAAATTGATACTTATTTTTCTCTTCTGCGATGCTCACTGAAGTGCGATATCATAAACCGCTCCTCCTCCCTGTTTTTTTTTTCTGTTTCTCGTTTGGAGATTTAAGGCTGTGGGTCGCAGGGGTCACTGAGCAGGGCTCTCTCAATGTCAGTGATCATCAAGCTGCTGCTTCTGCAGTCTGGAATTCTATTCGGCTCATGGGGGGGCGGTGACTGGTCTGAGTCACTGCCAGCCCTGAAAAACACAAGAGTGAAGGATGCATGTGGGTTCTGTGAGTGCTTTGAACAATTTTAATTTCTGAGAGACATAAGTGGATGTTCGGTGGCCCCGTAGCCCCTCCTTTCCAATCTCTCTCTTCTTTTTCTGCCTCTTAGTCACTCAGCCGCTCACACACATGCAGAAGGCTTTTGTGCTTCACTGTTATTATCTCCCTGTTAGTAAGTTGGTTATATGAGCTGCGACGCCGCAGTGGGTCATAAGCTGTCATACCTCTCCAAGGTGATTGACAGAAACACACACACAGGACTGGAGTGTATTGCTGCATTGCCACTAAACAAGAATGTGGATTGCATATGTGAACAATGTTTATATCTCCTTAAGGAGAACATGCTGTTCTATATTTAGAGGAGGTTAAGGGGCGTAGGAAGATTACAAATAACTAGAAACATTATATAAAACACTCGAGCCAAACTGTAAGCATTATTTTACATGATTATGAGCATAGATGATTCATTGAGATGATTCCCTGCAGTAGGGTCCACACTCCCACCGGGCCGTGTGTTTCAGTGCTTTGCTGAGGACGTGTTCATGTGTAATGCAGTGGAAGGGACATGACCTGTGCTCGTACACTTGAGATAAAGACGGTCTAGAAGAGGCCAGAGACATCTGAATCTGGTTTTTATCTAATGTGGCCACTTTTCTTTGCATGAACGCATCTCGCAGCAAACTAAGTACTTGACATCTTTACATTTTCAGATATTTGACACATTTTGTATCTACAGTAACTGCTGAGAATCCCATTTTTATCAACATAATCTTCTAACTTATGTGTATTTTTCTCTAATCGTGGTGGTACAGAAAGTCTTCTTATCTTTTGGTTTATCCTTTGAAGAAATTTGTGTGAGGGTAATGTTTTAGTCGTGGTTTTGCATGATTAATTGTAAAAGCATGACCTCATGCTACTCTTGGTACATCAGCTGCTTCACTGCCAGTAAAATTCAGGCAATATTGTATAAACATTAGTTTTTTCTTCTGCATGTGTTAGTGCCAGTGGTGTGTGTGTATGTGTGTGTGTGTGTGTGTGTGTGGGCACTGCATGTGGGCGGTAAGGACTGGGATGTGGAAAAGTGTAGTCTGTTGAAGAGAGCACCCCAAGGTTTAAGTGACCACCCACTTTGCAAAGCCAACATAAATCCTGCAAATTCCTACTTCAGTGTGAGATTTTCTTGTGCAGAGTGAAACCTGGAAGACTATGAGCCCCCTACCAACCTTGTGAACAACTCTTCAAATTAGAGAATCACTCAACATGTTGGGAAAATATGCTTACTTGCTTTCTTGCCAAGAGTTAGATAAGAATATCAATATCTGCCACATATCCCTCTATGGGCTAAGGCTGCAGCTAAAGGCCAGTTCAGAACACAAATCTGCAATGAGATGAGTTGAAACTTTCAGTTACTTGCGATATGCTGGTCTGCACGTCTGAAATCTGCCAGTTTACACCAACGCGATGAGCAACACGGTATATCGTCTCAAGAGCAATGACTCTCTTTACTTCCGTTCCAACTGTCGTCTTTTCAGGCTATTTTAATATAATTAGTTACAAATAACTCACAAGTTAATATTTTCTTTTAGGAACAAGTACTTTTGATGTTCCTTTTCTTAAACTGGCACATAATCCCTTTTCCTACACTTGTACAGATATCTGGCTCTGCCAAAGGCATCAAATACTAATTGACTCATTGAATCTCATTTGTTTAATCTGTACAAAAAGCAGAAAAAGTGTAACAAAGTTCAGCTATGGGTTAAAAGTTAAACTACTTCTTTAAACTTTACCAAACCTGCTACGATAAGTTAACCAACCGCTGGCTGTAGCTTCATATTTAGCACACATTTATACATTTGTATTTCCTAAAATGTCGAAATTTTGTAAGTATAAAATTAAGTTCATTGAGTTTTTGGTGGATAATGTCTGTCAACAAGTGGGAGCTAATGCTGCAACCAAAGGAAGCCTTATGAGTGCCACATTTTTATCCAATAAGAAGTATGAAGGGTCTCAGTCAGACGTCTCTTATCACTTGTCAGTCAGCTATTGTGCAGGATACTTGAAAGTATTCCTGTTCCAACAAATTGTCTATTGGGACTTTCCAGATCTAGGTGAGCGGAAAGCAAAGATTTGCTGCCTTTCCGAGGTCTGACAACTTATTTCAATTAAATGTCACAGTCACTGGGAGAAGCAGTGTTCTATTTGTAGATTTAGCAATTATCAATGAAAAAATATCCTTTTGAAAGAGAAAGAGAGTTTCGTGTTAATACTTTAAATGTAGGCATTAAGTAGTTAAAAGGAAAAGCTGCTTGTGAAATTACACCAGACACAAAAACGGAGTAATTTGCAGTTCAACACATCCCTGCCTGTATGTTTTTCCTTCCATTCTGTCTTTTTTAATGTCTATCTTTCCCCTTTCTTTTTGTCTTTCCCTTTTTATCTCTGCATGTTCATTTAAATATTTAATTGGCAAGATTTTACATAATTCACTCAGTGCACAGGCGATGGTTGTGTATTCTTGTATTTCTATCTTTGCGAGGACCGATTAGTTGTGAGGACACATGTAATGAGTATGTCAGTGCGTATGTGTGAAAGGTGACATGCCAGCTGTCAAATGCTGATTTCTTTTTTTTTTTTTTTTCATCTGACATCAATCTTTACTGGTTGTGACTTGCAGTTAATTCTAGTCCACCCTGTTTTACATTTTCTGTATTTGTCTCATATCTTTTGCTGCTCCTTTCTCTCTGGTCCTCTTGTGCTTTGCTTCAGTTGTCTTCCCCCTCTGTCTGGATCTCATCTGTTTGTTTGGTTCTGGGTATTTCAAAGCGCTTGTTGAAGTGAGAAGAAAGGCAGATTTTGCCCAGTACAAAGCAACAAGAGCCCTGCAAATCTTGTGGGCTTACTGAGCAACTTTGTGTTTTGACAGGTAGGAGGAGCTGTGTTTTGCTGAGGCGCTCGGCCTGGGCTGGCTGGTAGATAGGAGAAGCATGGGGAACAGTTTGTTTTGACATCAGTTTCATGCAGGGATTTTTATTTTTATTTTTACCCTTTGTTAGCCTTGTGTTTTGGAAGATAATATTAACTATGTGACAATTATATTGCAGAGTTTTTGCCCAAGTAAAGGACATTAGAGGGTAATACGGCCCCGTTTAAAAATGTCTTGTCTCTAATATTTCAGTTTTAAATGATCAGAAGAAGAAACAACATTGCCTTCAGGCCTTGTTAAATTAATAATTTGGCATATTGGGAAATATGTTTATTTAGTTTCTTGCTGATATTTAGACACAGGGAAAGATGACACTCTCGTCTGTCTGTTCACTGCTACATTTTTTTTTTCACAATTGTTTACAACCGTTTCCCGAATGTTTGGCTCATTTTCTCAAAACACAAAACCTCAAACACAAAATGCAAAATTCTAAAAATCTTTAGCAAAAGAAAACACTGCATTTAAAACGGTTTCATCTTGTTCCAAAAGGGTGTTTTGCATCAAAATGACACATCACGCAGTCATATGAATAGATGTATCAACCATCCAGCAACACCCTGATGTGCTCAACACTAAACATTTCTATTAATATCTTCTCAGTTGGTTTATACCTTTTGATTTGCCAGTGTTACACTGTAGCCGGTTGTCAAAGATTGTTACAGTAATGTATGTCTACTCAAATATATAAAAATAGAACAATAAACACGATTTTTGTTTTTTCCAAAATGCAGTATTTTGGATTCTTGTGTTTTTATATCTAACACTTTTACATACCCAACAGGAGACAACCAGGAAAACCTTCAGTATAATAAAAGTTTTTTTGTAAAATAAATAAATAAAAATATAAAAAATAAAATTAGCACATTTTTTCAACAGGGAAACACAAACAAAAACGCAAAATGTGAGAAAAAGAAATTAGGCTGCATCTTATTTTGGTCTTGCCTCAACAATATCTACATCTATATCACAAGTTGCAGAGCAGAGGGCTCTACTGTGAAGTAACTTCATCACTGCCAGGCTTTCTTTGCATGAGCTGGCTCTACAAATCCTAAGCTCGCAATCAGCGATAACTGGGTGGTAAATATCAACTGTCTTTGTTGACCCAGGCGTCCTGCTTCAGGCTCTGGGCACGTTTACATAAAAGGGGACGTTTGATTCTTCATATTACTCTTCTTCAGCATGAAATTGCTGAATGTTTTCTCAGTAAAGTTTGAAAAGAGGAACAGTTTGTTATAATAGAGAAATATGAAGAATAGAAAAACTTTTGTTGCAAATAAATCAATGCTGGCAGAATAAGCGAATACTTTATTTTACCACTCAGTGACACCTAGAGCCTCCTGTTTATCTCGAACATAACAACTGCACACTGTAGGTGTAGAGTTCTTATCTAATAGCCTGTAGCATATATAAACACTGCGAGGGAGATAGAAAAATCCCTACAAGTGAAATAAATTTAATTGATTGAATATTATCTGTGATAAATAAAAATAGACTACTTCTCTAATCAGTGTAGCTGCAATACCAGCAGTGTAGAACAGACTTTGCAGCTAATCAGCACCAGGCTAACAAACATAATCTACTGAGGCCTGTAGCTGGTGAGCATTCATCATTCTTTTAATGTATGGATCATCTGCTGTGGATCACTTGTTACACTTGTTTCCTGCATCACAGACTGAATGGATATAGATGCAGTTTGGACGAATTACTGACAGCTCAGCTCAACAAGTGTGCATCATAATAAACACAGCGTAACACATCCCCCACCTGATAATATTGTTGTGGAAAAGAGGGTGGCACACACTCTGACCATAACCTCCTCCGGACCAGGTTAAGTTTGCAGCGGAAGGTACCAGGCCAGATCAAAGGAGAGCCGTCTTCATGACAGTTAAAAACACTTGCTTTGGGCTCAACGTACCTCACTAACCCACTAATCTCTCTTTGCAGTACGTTGGAAACTCACATTGCTCCAGATGACAGCATACCTGGAGTGCTCTGGTCCACCCCTTTGCTCGGCCGGAGGGAGGATGCCATGTAGTGTGTCCAGGGCTGTGATGAGAAGGGCAGTGTTGTAGGGACCAGGGTTGGCATGGTGATAGAGGACACCTTGCTGGCTTACAGCTGTGCACATGGTAATATTCCCTCCACGTTGTCCAGGGACATGCACACTGGCACAGTGGCCAACATTGTTCTGTTCCTGATGCTTCTTTTGGCCTGATTCAAGCCTTGTCAATGAAAATATAACCTTATTGAAACAAGCAATATAAGAAATAGACCTAGATGTGGTGAAGCATAATATACTGGACTGCAGTGCTGTACTGTGTCTATACACTACTGGTATGACAGCAGCTTTACACTATAGTACCAACTAGCACGTAATTATAGTGCTGTTTTTTTTTAACCGCATCTGGATTTGGTTGTGCTTTAATACACAGTCCAATGTAGACCACCCTACCTTGTGAATGTAATCGGATATTGTGCTGTCTGCAAGTATCTCAATCTGAATCTTCGCGTGGTCTAACGGTGCTGTTTGCCACCATATTCACAACAGTGATCTCCTGTTCAGTTGGAGGATCCAAAATATGATACAGAATCAGATTCACTGCCAAGGAAGTTTTCACATTACAGGAATTAGCTATGTTATACTGGTGCATAATCAGGAAACATTTACAAAACAGAATTTGAGAAAATATAATGTTCTTAAAGCTGTTTTTAAAATGAATGAACTGAAGTGTTTCTACAGGAGAACTGCAATACAGGACGGACAAAGCAATAAAAGGTGCGTGTACAATCAATAGTCCGATATTACACAGATGAGTCAAATATGGCACAGATGAGCAGCATTGGAGCCTCCTGAGGGTCATGTTTCCTTGATTGAGGACACCTCGTACACCTGCCAGACTCAGCCGTCAATCATGACCTCACACCTGTCATAACTAATTACAGTAATCAGAAAAATGACTTGAACATACATCAACAAGGACTTAAAATGATAGAAATTATCTTTGGGGAAGAAATTATTGGTCAACCAGTGTGGCCCTAATCTCATCTGGGACAACCTCGTCCTGGTCTTCCTCTTCTTACTCTCGCTTCTTGACCTCTGGCTCTAGCTTCACCACTGACCTCCATTTTCCTCCAAAACAGGAGAGCTCATCATTGGCCTTCTTATTGTTATGAAGCTCTGAATTCTAAGTGAACAATTAAACAACTAGTGCTTCCACCTGTGAGGAGTGGGTGTTGCTAATTGGTAAGTAACATTTGGCATTGTGACCGGCGTTGCTTTCCAAAGAAACACAAGAGATTTTAATTTTGTGTTAATGATGTGCCTAATGTAGAGAGCAGTGTGTGTTTTGCAAAAAAAAAATGTGATTGAGAATTGAAAACTGGGTGTAAAGCAGAAATTGTGCTTGCAATTTTGCAAACTTGATTTAAGGATTTTGTACAATCAGTGATTGTATTTCGAGTTCTGATTGTAGTGTGTAAGCATTTATGAAAAACTGTGAGCTGGAGCCATGACACCATTAGCTTAGCTTTGCATAAGGCCAGGAAACAAGGAGAAACAGGTAGCCTGGCTCTGCCCAAAAGTTTAAAAAAGAAATCAGCTGAAAGCTCATTAATTAGCATTTAATATGGTTTATTTTGGCTGGGTGTAGTCATCTGGTGTCTTCCCTGCACCTTTTGGCTTTTTGAACTCTTTAGTTTTTGTTTGGAATTAACATGTCAATTGTTGAGCTTTAGGGGTGCTGCTGAGCATAATTGTTGCTTCTAGCGAAGCCAGGCTTGCTGTTTCCCCATTTTTCCATTCTTTATGCTAAGCTAAGACAACCAGACAGTGTTATTGATTGTCTCATCTAACTCTCAGGAAGAAATCGAGTAAGCATATAACATAAAATGTCAAACTGTTCCTTTAAGTCGATTTGGGTTTGCTGGATACTAATTTGGCACACATGCTTTTCTGAGCAACATACTCAAAGTTTGGATGTGAACCTGAACGAATGCAAAGCAAACTGTGAGTGGATCTCATAAAGGCTTGCCACTATTGTCCATTTGTGCTAATTTAGAAAGGACACAGTGGACCAGTTTATAAAATAAAAATCTCTGCACATAAACACACACATACACACAAATCTGCCCAAATTTTTTTTCCCCTTTTGTTTGCAATCCATGTCTCCAAGGCAAAGTGATACTGAGATAATATGCAATGTAATACTGACCCTGACAAGCTGTGGGGGTGACTTGTTGGCAGAGGAAGAAGAAATCGATACGGAGGCGATGAAAATTGTAGGCAAGAATAAAACCACTGTACTGTCACTCAAGAAAATGCTTATAAATAAGGCCTGAGAGCGTAAAATGTTCTTAGCTTGCCTCAACTGTACATAAAGCATAATATGCAACACCGCAGCACGTAGCATTTTAAAACATACGAAATTTATCTACAAAGAGAATACATTATTTTCCTCAGAGCGGAGGAATCTCCAGCTGTGATCCAACATCTCACATTACGAGCCCCTTAAACTCAAGTGATGTGAGATGCTCACAGTCAGCGTGGATAAAATAACACGTATAGTGCAACACTCACAGAGGGCTGATTGAGATCCCTGCACGCCAAATGTAAACGAGCACTCTGAAACGTGATTTGCTCTTGACATGTTGAGAGTGCCAAGCAATTACAAACAACATTAAAAATGTAATGAACCATATTTTCTTCAGAGGGGAGAGAGAGAGAGATGGAGAGACTGGTGTGAAGGATGGAGACAGAGATGTAAGGGGACTTGATAAAAGCACGAGAGGAGCTACAATTGGAGGGAGAAACCGAATCAAAGAGGTGTGGAGAGCAATGAGAAGAAAAAGAACTTGAGGGCAGTGAGAAAGACACAAAGGTGTTTGTAGTCTACATGCCATGCAGGGTGTCCTTTAACAGGGCAATAATAAAGGGCCTGCAGACACTGTGGGAAATTGGATTTTTATGGCAGCTCATCAAATATAATTAGAAGTTTGGGATATATGGAGTAGCACCACAAAGAGTTTGGACAGGAGAGGTGACTGTGAGAATACCTTTTGTCTGTTGAAAAAAGAGAGAAGCGTGAATCACCTGGAGGCAGGAGCACACGTCATGATGGGATGATTTTGAATTAGATTTGTTTTTAATGACTGATCTGACCAAGCCGGAACGAGTCTGCTCCAGTCTGGGTCAGTTCACAAAATCACTGTTGTTATGAGCTGAGCTTGAGGGGTCATTTCTGACCTTGGAAAAAGCAGGTTGTCAAAATATTACTAACACAAGGTGAGTAATGGTGAAATTTCAGCCAGGTGTTGATGCGCCTCCATGTACGGTCACCTGGAATCGTGTGACTGAAATCATTAAAATGAAATGATGAAAGCTACACGGTGTGGTGCCATTAGTTCACTAGATCTTTACATGGCAAATAGTTGTTTATTGCCAAAATAATGATCTGAGTGAAATGAGGAGAACCTTTAGGCAAAGTAAAACAAGACAGCAGGAGATGTAATCACAAATGGAGAAGAATAGTGGAATTGTCTGGTGTCATGAAATGAGGAAATGCTTGGATGACAAACGGCAAGAGAGGAAGGGGTATAAGAAAGAAACAAACTTCACAGACAGAGAAACATCACAAGGAGAATGTGCAATGCAGAGACAACAGAGGAAGAGAGCATGTGTCAAGGATTTAGAAGGAGAGAGAAAAGATATTTTCCCCCATCGGATGACACTCAGATCTAATTCAGTCATTTGTCAGACACACAGGCAGTATGGCTGGCTAATGGACTGGGAAGGCATGAGAGACACAAGCTCAGGGAATCCCGCCGTTGTTATCTGTAGCAGACATTATCAGACCTACTTATTGAGAGCTGGCTGACAACAGAGCTCACACCGGGAACGGCACTAAAGCCAGAACCGATGGGTAACATGGCCAGTAATTTGCGGGTTAGAGGGAATAGAAGATTACTGTAATCTCATAACAGTATGTGTGATCTGATAACAAAAAATTGCATTGCCCTTGAACATGGAACTTAACCCAACTACTGCTTCAGAGGAACCGCTTGGGGTTCAACAACAGAAGTCTGTGGTTGTACTGGGAGGCTTCCCTGTATGAGTGTGTAAAAACGTATGGGTGTAAAGATTAACCCATTTGTACTGGAAAACCAATCAAACATTCAGAGATTTGGCGATGCTGATACAAAACCACAGGTCTGATCCAAATCCTGTGTAAAAAAAATAGGACTGTAAAAAAAACAACCCAATTAAAAAAATAGACCTTAACTACATCCTTTGGAAATCAAAGAAACATTTTTACTAATTGGGAGTCAAACACTGCTAGCTGTTATACAACCCCAAGTTCAGCATGGATCATCAAACATATTTTGATGCTCTACAGGAAGACAAAAGTTCCAAATTCAAAACACTATTAACACTAATATGATTTTTTAATGCATAATTGTCATGCAGTATTCAGTAACAGACAATATTAGGCATTTGAAAATGTGTTTGTTATTTACTGTGAGCTGACAGTAAGCTACATTAGCAAGTAACGCTACTGTTAGCAGATAGCTTAATGCTAATGCTAATGCTAGTAATTCCTCCTCATTACAATTGTATGTTGTACATATATATTTGGCATATAGGCTACTATGATGTAACAGCGGCATTAAGACACTGGTCATGTTGAGAATATGCTCTTTAGTATAAAAAGAAATGAAAGTGAACCAATTACACCAATCAATCATCCATATAAAATGCCAAATTCAGCTGATTGATCTTCAAAGCAGCATTTTAGTGAAAGTTTCATTCAGCGTGTATCACTGCATGTTTAATATTCTTGATGTGGCTCGAGAACGATTCAGTGCTTAAAAATATAAATGTAGCAAATCATTGATTTTAGTTCCAATTTTATTGTTGGAAAGATAAAATATACAAAAAATATACAAACCAATTTGTCTGTGATTCATTTGCATTGGGTGAAGTGAAAATGCATGTATGTATAAGAGGGTTTTGCTAACGCTGCTACAAAACCTAGCAGGCAGATTAGAGATATTTTTAGAAATAGATGAATCCTTGAAATACTCTGATGAAGAGTCTTTATAGTCTTAAATCAGTGATGGACTCTGTTGTTTAATCTGAATGAAAATGGTTTGATCATAATTTGCACTATAGACGAAAGTGAACAATGTAATTGGCCCTCACATGACATTAAAGCGTTTTATCCCATTACATCTTCATTGCTAAGACCTCTACAGTGTTGCACAACTGTTCCGTAGTTATATAATTAGTACAAGGGCATATACACTATACTGCCACATCAGAGCTGTGCCTGTAATCAAAGCACATTTCCCCCTCTATAATTCCTGTAACACTCCAGTGTCTAGTGGGATAATACTAAGGTAGGAAGACAGAATGATATTGCATTGAAGTTTAGAATTCAGACTTTTATCATAAATGTATTATATTACTCTACAGAGAAAGCAACAGAAATGAGTGCTCAGTACATATTAAATTCCACATATTCCACATATTAAAAGGCTACTATCACAGTCAAAAGCAGTGTGGATTTGTGGCACAGAAAACGTAGGCTGCTGCACTGATTCTTTTTTCAGGCATGATGTAGTTAAATTAGAGTACCTCACGCTGTGGAAACCGACTGTCTTTTCCCCCTGCGGCATGGTAGTGAGCATGAAAAAGAGAGCAGAGTGCTATCACTGTAGGCTGCTCTGTCTTACACACAACCAAACAGCCAACTGAAGGCAATGTTTTGGGTTTATCATACCTTTGACTTGCCTGCGTCTCCCTTTCTCCTGTGCCACTCATGGAGACACCAGAAGAGCTACTGAACAAAAGGCTCAGTGAATCATAAATAATGCATACAGTAAAGACACAACATGGTGAGGAGACGGGGTTGTCATACAGTAAACAAACTTGCACTGAATAGAGGTGATTGTTGCTGTGGGCAGGTGATTGACCTGCCTGACCTGGATGAATTATTCAATAAAATCTCCACTGTGTAATTGGATACCATCCATTCATTTTCTATGCAGCGTTAAGGTGATGGCTGGAGACTTTTGCAGCACATATTGACATAGCAACACATTAAAGCTTTATCTCAACTCATGGGCTAGATGACCCTGATGACCCACCTGAGGATGAGCCTGCTCCTTCTTTCCAGGTAGGAGGGTGTACCTTCAGAGACAGAACTTGAAAAACTAGCTTGAATTTGCACTTAAAGGTTCTCTATATGATTTATAAGCACCTCTCATTAGTTCTAGTTCATTTTGTACACAACCGCTGTCTGACAGCCTCTCTTCAGTTTTGTGCTACTGTGTTAGCGCAGTAGCTTAGCTGAGTCTGTCGCTGGGCAGCAGCTCTGACTCATTTTTTGGCTCAATTTCACTGTGCTGTGTAGGACAAAGAAGCATAATGATATATGAATGTTGTGAATGTTGCAAAGACAACCTTTTAGTAAAATACTTGAGTAAATCCACTTCTAAATCTTAACTGAATATTTGCATTTATCTGGCCCAGCCAAAAAAGCACAGTGGATTGTGGGACACTAATGGCTGCAAAGGATGCAAATGATTTGTCCTCCAAATGAACAATATATTTTTTGGCTTCATACTATGTCGTCTCAGGTTAAATTAAAGTTTGCACTGAATTATATGTAACGATGCAGATGAACGCATTCTCACTCACACAGTCATACTTACACAAGTATTGGACAATATTTGAATGTGCTTTGATGTATTGAGCCCATGTGAACATGAAATTGCTTCCACTGACATTAAGCAGAACACTCAATGACATGGGAGCAGTTAATGCAAACTTATGAAACCGCAATACAACAAACTCGAGCACTGCAAAATTATATTATATATATAGTTTATATTTGTCATCTATTATCAAGCTCACTTTTACGTTAGGAAGTTGTTTTTCATTGTGTCCAAAGATGAATGCCAGGAAATAACTGTGCAGGAACATGGGTGGTATTGACTGGAACAAAATTTAAAGAAATGCTCAATAATTTCAACTACAAGACCAGAAGATGTTGCACTCATTGTTCCTGCTGGTGGGCGAACAGTGTACATTTGTTCAATTTACTGTGTACAACTGCTCAGTGTCCCGCAATCTCATCCTTACACTTACTACAATTTAGCTTGGCAACATCTCCCTGTCTGTAATGACCTGTGTATTTTTACTTCTGTTCGAATTTAGCCTTGTTGACAATTGTACCTGTATCATATGTTGTAGTCTGACTGTGTCATGGAGGTTTCATTTTCTAACAATTTGAACAATTCGAGGCTCACATGCACAATGGGGAAGCACAGGCAACAGCCAAGTATTCACCTCTCTGAGCCATCCTTAGAAAATGCTGAATCCTCCTCCAAGAATGCTCTAATAAAAATGAGAAAGAACATTATCACAGAAAGAACACCATCACAGTATGGTGTGTGTGAACTCAATTCAGTCAGTGTGCTCAGTTGCCCCTGAATTGCATCCTTAGACTGCAGCAGGAGGCAAAACATCTGTCCTTGTGGTATCACAACACATTCACTGGGGGCGCTGTGCAGCACATCTGGAGTGGTTGACCATTGCCAAGAAGCTTCAAAGAACCTGGCATCCTTTGATGCCCGATTGCATTGTCTGTACCCGCCAAGAAACATCCTGTTTTTGGCATCGGGTGCCATGCCAGACACACCAATAGAAATGCATTCACAGCTGGGAGCATGCGAGAGGTGGTCCCGAAAGCAAGAGGTGGATGCCATTGTGCTTGTTAGCTGACATTAATAAATGTGTTCACAGTTCTGACTGTAGATGTTATCGTAAAATTAAGGCGAAATAACCTCCTACTACTCATGGTGCTCTTCATTTCCTTTGCAGAAGAAAAAATAAAAAATAAATTTCCTTTGAAACACTTCCTATTTCAAACTAGGTTAGTGAAATTTGGAAGACTGACCTAGTTTTATTTGGTGCGGTTTCAGCTGACAACTGCATTTGTTTTACATTTTTCTCACATCATCTCAGAATTATTTCATGGATATAGTTTTACCGACAGACGTGTGTTCAGATAAATGATGGGTGAAATGAATGCAAGCTTACCTCAAAGATGTGAATGGATGTAAAGCCCGCAGGAATATGAGTCACTCTGTTTGTGCGACGCATTTTAAACAGGAATCCCCCCCCCCCCCCCCGCTCACTGTTTGGAAAATTCTTTAACTTTTTTTGTTTTTAATTTTATTTAGATTACTGACAATATACTCCCCAGTGGGGAACTAGTGTGTTCATTTGATGTTTTATTGTTTGATTTCAAGTGTTTTAATTCACCACACCTGCCTGAGACAACAGATGCATATCAGCCTTTAGATGTACATGTTGCTGTAAATGTATTGTGCAATATCCCTATTGAAGAAAGAATGAAATCCAAAAACAGAAAACTGACTGTTGTGGAAAAGTGCCCACTGTGGCCACAAGTGGTAATTACAGCATGTTGGTGCATTGAAGTTTCCTACATTTCCCATGATTCTCATCACTCAGTCCCTTTAATGATGTCATCATTTGGTGACCTGAACTGAGAAGTCAGAAAGCATGGTTTAAAGGAAATGAGTTTTTTTTTTAAAAAAAACAGCATCTCAAGAAAGAACTCACGCAAGACACAAGTCAAAGAATGTATCAAATATACGTCAGGGAGCTATTTATTTGTTCACTTTAGAAAAACTGGGCTGGAAAACATGGCTCATTTTAGTTTAGTGGCCCAGTGTGCAGTCCACACTGTGGTATAGCAGGCACTGCTGGAGGAAGAGGAAGAGGAAGAGGAGGAACACCCTGCGACTGGGAAGGGAATCAAAGCAGGAAACACAGAACGTCCTCAACCAAGGTACAGACCGTTAACTTCCTCTTCCATTCTTATGAAAAGACTTGAAATGTTTGTTTGTGATGTGCTAGCATGTAAAGCAGCAGCATTATTCAGGCCCCATGAGCCACTTCACTGAGCTGATGGATGGATCCATCCTATTGCTTATGAATTCAACTTTTAATTCCTTTTGAGAATTAAAGACATATTTTGTTGCTCAAAGGTGAAACTTTAACTTCAGGAAATAGTGCAACAGGTGGGAAGTGCAGTTGTCCAGAGTTGGATGAGATACCACTCTTCTGTCTGTCCAGTAAATGTGAAGCTACAACCAGCATATGGTCGGCTTAACTGAGCTTAAAGACTGGAGGCAGGGGGACACAGCGAGCAAGTTCACAAAAGCTGCCTACCAGTTATGTATCATTTATTTAATCTGTACAAAAACTTGAGTATAAAACAGTAAGTTGTGGCTGTGGACCGTTTAGTCAGCACCTCCATATTCACCATTTAAGCACGAGTGATATCAATTCTTTCATATAACTCTGCAAGGCAGCCGACTTTCCCAACAAGTCCAGCCCTCCAGTTCTGTAGATTTACTTTGGAAAGCCACTTGAATATTGTTCTGGCGAGGAGACATTTCTGGAGTGTCCATTTCTGGCCAGATAGGGTCACTGTGCTGCTTCTGTTCTGTTCACCAGCATGAGGGTTTTTTTTCTGGACACTGGAAAATCGTGATAGTAAACAAATGTTTTTTCATCATTACATGTAGGTCAGAGTCTGTGAAGACAAGGAGTTAAGAAGTTGATAGAGTGATCTATCATTACCTCATCAGATGCATGCGACCTCAATACTGAGAAATGGGTTCTAGATAGCAGCTGCATTCGTCAATCATCTCTTGGGTACTCTTCATGCTCTGCAGCGGCAGCGTATGATAGGCTCCCCTCATTTTGTTACGGTCAAGTGAATCTTTGAAAAGAGCATAATAATCTATTTTCCAGCTCTCTTATTCCTTTGTGGGTGTGTGTCGTTATGTACTGTTGTGGATGGCAGTGGCACGTATTCTATGAACCCCAGAGGAGCTCTACCGCAGAGTGTTTCTGATGAATCACCTGCAAGGTGGCAGGGGGTTATTACAGAGAGAAAAACACAGAGATATAAAAAAAAATCTAAAAGAGATAAAGAAGATTGATGCTTCTCCAGCGGGCACACGTGTGAAAACATGCCAATGACTCAATCACCTTTAGGTCCTCTCTCTTTCCTGCTCTCTCTGCTCTCTGTTTCCCTCTCTTGGCTTTTTCGCCACTCCTCCTTCACTACTTTTCTCTTCTCTTCACCTCTGGCATCAACGCTAATAAATCCCATTTAAGCTCTCGTTGCGACCTCTCAATCATCACCCGCGACCAGCTTAAAATAACACTGTGGGAACAGAGAGAATAGGGCTAGTGTGCAGGAGCCCCCATGCCGATGTTATTAATTGTTGAAGAGATGAATATCCCATTACAGTCCAACTGAGGAATGGAGATGGAGCGGGGGTTATACCGTGATTAATGCTAAGTTCATGCAATGCATGATTAATTCTGAAGTGTGAGTGGGTGTTTAATCAAGGCCACATGCGATATGATCAATTATAGGGTGAAGAAAAAGAGCTGGATGATTAGACTACCTTTCAGAATGTGGAACATATGTCACCCGAGGTTTAGTGGGTTCAGTCGTAATGTAGGATTACGCTAGTGGTAAAAATGAGGAATATAACCATGGAGGCTGGATTACACAGTTGCTTTGAAATGATGGGAGGGTAAGGCTATATTGGGCTCATCCAAGTGTGAGCTGAATGTGTTCCCTACTTCCCAACAGGGAGAGCAGTAAGAGTGCACCACATGTGAGCACGCCTAGGGTATTGTATCAAGTCACCTTCAGTGTGGAGTGTGTCACCTGCCTCGCCTTTCATTCCTAAACCCAGTCTTTGACATTAAACGATGAATGTTCCTTTAGGCGCAGAGTTGACAGACAAAGACAAAGTTAATTTGCATTGTGTGTGTGTAAAGCCAAGCAGTGTATATTATATTTATGTTTGAAAAACAAGAAACTGCTCAAGTTGTACCAAACAGACAGAACTTGCATTTCCCTTTTCTATCTTGCAGGTGGTCCAGATATTCAAAATCAGTAAAATATATATTTTACATACAAAAACATGTTACATTCTAGGTTAATTATTCGTACTGAGACCTTGAGACTGATCTTTGCTTTGCATCCTGTGCCAAAATAGAACTCAATATCAACCTTGATATCCTCAAAAACAAGAGAAAGGTGTTGTGTAACACTAGAGGCACAACTGTGATAGATCAGAACAGGTCAGAGTGTTTCCATGCTGCCAGTTTTCCACACCATCCGCCAGCTTTCCGCGGCCTGATGCATGGGGAGGGCCGCTCATGTGAACGTGCCCTTAATCTGGCCTTAATGGTTCTGTTGTGCTGTGCCAGCTTCATAAGAGAGCCACAGAGACGGAGCAGCGTAGCCCAGAGCTGGACATCATAATTCAGGAGAATAATTGGGGCATTTAAACCAAACCTGGGACTCATCCATGCCAGACAGATACAGGTCAGAGCGGCGTGTCCACATGGGAGGGAGCATGGGATGGATGGAGAGAGCGAGGATGGGAGCGTGTGACAAGGGAAGAGATAGATGGTAGCAGGCGGGGATGAAATAATATGGAAAGACAGAGGAGAGTATGAAAAATAAATAGTACAGAAAGGCTGGAGACAGAACAGAAAATGGAGGTAAACACACATATGAATAAAGGAGAGAAGGAAAGGAAAGTGAAAGAAGTAAATGAGAGGGAGCAGAGAATAATTTCTCTGCTTCATAAAGTAATCTGTGGAGCCCCCCCCCCCCAGTATTGATATCTGTATCACATCATTTCATTAGCACTCTTTTTAGAAGCATGTCACTGTTTCATATTATATTATATTAATAATAATGATATATATTTATTTATTAGAAATGAAATCTACATGGAGTATTCACTCTTTGTAGAACTGCTATCATCAGGGTTTTATCCATACAGCTGCTCTTTATTGAACCTCCTTGAAGGTCTGGTGCTTTATCAATACTGCTTATCAGTTCCTTTTAATTACTGTGCAAGAAAAAGAAAGGATAGAATTAACATTAATGCGAAGGGATTCACTGCTTAGCAGGTGATGCTGGTAGAAGGAGAAAGAGTTGTTTGTTTGAGGCGTCAAAGTTTACAGTCATTTGTCGTGTGGTATTTGTATCATCATCTATTTCATCTGTTATGCTTATTCTACAGGTGCTTGATGAATCCGATGTGTATGGCAATAGGCTTTTTAGTTCTCCTGCTGTCAACTTCTGATCCTGGATTTACTAATTAAGAGTAACTCTGCAAACACATTGTGTCGCCTCATATTTATCCAAAGAAACAAGTTCACTTAAAATCAGCTCACTTTTCCACAATAGCCAGGCAGAACTTCCAGTTTCAGATAAGGCCTCACAATGTGCGTTTATAGTGAAATGATGAAGTGATCAAAGTGGAACTTATTGTGTGACTCACTGACTGGTGGCTTTTACCCACAGCAGCAATTGATGGCACATTTGGGACTTTTCTGTTTCTGTAGTTTTGCCTGTAAGAGAGTTTATATTCGATAGTCTACGGCTAGCTTGAGACTGTGTGTTTCAGCTCTGCCTGTTGATCTTAGCAAGCTTGCTGACATGAAGCAGACTGCAACATTACTTAAATATTAACAAATGAACCTATGAATATTTACTGATTTAACAGAAAATGTTTGTAGTAATCTGTGCCTCTGTGCTTGTACATAATCCAGGAAGGTTTTCCAAAATTGTGTTAGATTTCCCTTAAGTTAAGGAAAGAGCTATACGTTTACATGGCTGACCTTGTTTTACCTCTCCAACCTGGCTGCCCTGATGGATATAATGTGAACTTCATTACTAGAATCAGTTTCCCCAACCCCACCACCAACATCCTGCCCTCACTGTGTATCTTCTCTATTATTCAGGCAGCGAGACAGCAGAACCTGTTACAGACAATAAGAATTTGCTGAAGACAAAAAACAACTCCACACGCGGGGATTCTTACATGGGTTTGAGAGACGGCTGCCTTATGGACTGTGCCACAGCAGTCCCAGACCTCAAACCATGGCCATCTGGCAAGTAAGGCAGGCTAAGGCAAACAGTCAAACTTTCCAAGTGGATTTCAGTCTCAGCACAGAAACCCCACCCCCTCTGTTTCAGTCAGGCGCACACATAGAAACGCACTTCATATCCTTGGGCTTTGTGCAAAATGATAGCCATTCTTGGCTCTATTCAATGGGATTCTGCTCTGTAAACACAACACATTAAGTCCAATAAACCAGATCTTTCATAAGAATTCACTACAAACACCAAGTTGTCTGACTGTGTTCCCAGCACGCACATCCCACAACTTTTTGCGTTGTTCTAACTCTGAGCCATTTTTGAGACTGACATCTCTTCTTGCTTTGTTAAGATTTTAAACTCCTGCTGAGTTTTTCCACCTACTGTGTTTATCTACGCGTGGCTGCCAAAGCATTTCCCTCACTCAGCCATAATTTGTCAAAGCAGTTTGAATTTCAAAGGAACACAAAGCAACACAAAGAAAATAATGTAAAAAAACTGTATTTTAATGAAGATTGTGTCAAAAACGATGAGAGCTATTGAAATCAGCTTTACCCAGTCATCCCCTTCTGTCATTATGGCCCCCAGCGACTATTATTGTGTGGGTTCCTCTCAGAAAGCAGGTAATTCAGTTCAAAGGAAGACACAAAGGGGCTCAAGGGAAGGAAATTCATGTGTGATAGCTGTATCTCTTCTTAAATTGTCAGCTAGTGGCTTAAATTATTGTTAGCTCAATTTCTACTTCAATGGAAAATTAAAAACTTATTGCAATGTAATAGGCCTTTAGGAGATAATTTTACCATCACTAATTCTTATCTGGGCCTTCAGTCATTAACCGCTCTTACTGTCATAGTTCACAACCAGTAAGATGGAGAATGAGGAAATCAGATTCCTATAATGAGGTGCAAAAACAAAGCCACCTGCACTGCAGATCCCCTGCTCGCCGTGTTCACCGCTCTCTGTTGCAGCGAATGAAAGAACACAAATGCAGTTAGTTTGACCTGATGATGGTGCTGTATAAAAACTTAATGGGGATAACCAAAGTTGTTACAATTCATCACTTGAGGACCCTGAATTTCTCTAGCAAATTTGATGGCAATCCATTCAGTGCTTGCAACAATCTACAGCAAAGCTTGTCGTCCTGCTGGTGGCTCTGGAGGAAAAGTCACGTGATGTCAAAGTCATTAGGATACATCATCTGGGAGCAATGAATGTCAGCACTCAATTCTGTGCCAATCCATCAAATAGGTGCTGAGATACTTCACAGGATGAGTGAAAACTTTGACCTGCTCTTGGTGCGACAGGAAAAGTAATTGGATCACCAAAGTTACTAGGATTCATCCTCTGGGAACCATAAATGTCGGCACTAAAGTTCATGGCAATCCATCGAGAAGTTGTCAAGATATTATATTCAAAACCAAAAATGTCGACTTCATATTGGTGCTGTCGGTAGAAAAACTATTTTATTTGGATGCCTCCTCTGGGGACCATATGTGTCTGTACAAACAATCCATTAAATATTCAATAGGATATTTCAGTGTAGACTACGGTGATGGATTGGACAACGAACTGAATGACATTGCCATTCCCAGAGCCACACTGCTAGCGTGGTTAACGCTGAATGTGCTTATACATTCAGGACTGAAGCATCCCCACCATAGGGTTGGAACACAGTATAGTAGATTAGGATTTTGTTGGAAAATCTCTCTGTTCACTTATCTTTGACATCAGATAATACACACTATATGACTTCCCCACCTTCCTCCACTGGAGTTATTAAATGCTAACTCTTTCTTTGCAGGGTGCTGTGTTTGACCTTTCACCCTGAACTGACCACAAATCATCAGGCTGAATTAAGAAAATGAATCAGGGTTAAAAACAGTGTCTCAAAATGTGTACCCTGAAGCCCCCTGGTCTGATAACTGATGCAGCAGCGTGTGGTGAGGAGGTGAAGACCACGTAGCTTTGTCACATATGGCCTCAAGGGGAATGACAATGGTTGCTATGTGTGTGATTTCTTCATCACGACTCTCACCATTTTTACTGACCTTTTATCTGTTATTGCACAGTGAGTGATTATCAGGGCACTTATGGGTTATTTCCTGCATTTACAGACACAGATTACCTGTAGAATGTAATTACATAGAGGTATATGGAGGGGCTGGGGTTAATGGTTTATGCAGGTGTGGACGTGTGTGTGTGTATGTGTGTGTGTGTGAAGTGGTAGTGGTGATGATGGGGAGGGAGGGTTGGAGCACAGACAGTTAACAATGAGTGACAGTATCTGTTTAACCCACAATTTAGACGGCTTTCCCTGAAGCTTAGCCTTGAGCGTTGCTCCATTAGCATCCATTATCTTATGTTATCAATAGAAAATCTTTTTTATAAGTGTTTTTTCCCCCCCTATATCAGGACCTAATAAGATTTTCTGCAATATTTAGGATGCCCTTGAGCCAAACACAGAACGTTAACCCCTCATTGGCCAACAGTAAAAAGGAAATGGATCTTTTATAGTACCTGTCCACATTTTATTTGCTCTCCACGCTTTCCACTCATGGTCTATGTAAGCAGCTGTGCATTGCATTCTGGTAGCGCCACGGAGCGTTTCAAGAGATGGGGTGTCACATTAGCTGCTCCTCGTGAGATCTAGGCTAAGTCACACAAGTCAGGGGCCTCTGGAAACCCCAGAAAATCTTGATATTACCTGTTGTCTGTCCAAAATGAAGACAACATTTAGCAACTGGACGGCTTATTTCAGTGAACCACGTTCATAATTCCACAGTACAAAGTTTCCACAGAGCTGCCATGTTGTTCTGCTGTGAAATCTGGGAGCAGACAGCCTACGAGTGAAAGTGTCCAATCAGGTGCAGCCAGGAAGTGTTTGTGCAGTTTTGCAGATGCCCAATACCTGGACGTGCAGCAGCCCCCCTGTGGTCATTAACCAGATGCATCATTGAGTGAGACATGAGAAAGGGGTGATTGTATTTTATCAAGTCAATCTTTTTAAAGATAGTTTGGTTAAAGTTATCTTGAAGTTTAGTTTCAACAACGTTTTAATATCGGACATCGATTCTGATCCCACAGCACTGGAGCACAGCAATGTATATCAATGCTGACAATATTTGGGGTTATTACGACAGCGCTGTAATTATGGGACAGAGACAAAAGCAGAATAAAATGCCAGGCAGTTGCAGAAACCAGAGGTGGAGCATCCCACCACTCTGTGAAAATATAATGGCACGAAGCAGGATTGAGAAACAGCTTTGTTTGGGAGCAGGGCCTCGGCAAAGACAATAAGAGCTACACTTTAAATAATTTGTTGACTCCCCCAGCTGCTTACATCTGCAAAAAAACAAGCAAACCCCCCACCATGAGAATTGCTTAATTGTGTTTTCACTAATGTTACATCCCTCCGAATAAAAGTGATTGTATCTCTGCTTTGTTAAAACTCCCTATCTGTTGTGGTAATGCCTCAGTGTGGATGGATTGGATCAACGTGTTCTGATGTCACAACATTACTTAACATGCAGATTCAATTCAGATGGAGTTTTCACTGGAAGCGAGTGTTTTAGGTCAATATGACAGAGATTATTTCTTAAAGTGAAAGATGGAGGCATCAAAAAAATCAATTGAAATGGATGACTAATCAAATCTTCCTGAAGCTGTTCTTTACTACTGAGCCAAATGTAAATGAAGCCGAGGGGAAATTCAACAAATGCCTCTTTTCCTGTACGACCAAGTAACAGATTAATGGAGCACTTTATGGTTAACTTAGAAGAATTTATGCCCGTCACCAGATGGTAAATACATGTAAAATGGCTCCATGGCTTACAAAAGATGTAGTTATAAATGGACAGGATAAAAGCTTACACTGGAAATGATTTGCTATGTGTGAAGCACTGACGTGCTGATCTTTTGTATGGTACTTCACACTATGGCATAATCAGCAGAGTAGAAGAAAACTGCAATAACAGGGAAAGGTTGTAATGACATAATGGCTAGTTGAAACACACACATAGATAACGTATTAGCAGCTATTTAATTTACTCATATATTTTATATTCCACTGTTATACTATACACCACCATCCAAACGACGAATAAAGTATACAATCAAAAGTCCACCTCTGTTTCTCTCCCACTTGTCAGCCGCTGTTGTTTGTGGGCTCAGATGGGCTCGTCTGCAGAGGGACTTCATCACAGTTCATTCGACACAACTTTCTAAGGAACACTTTGTCTGCTACCACAATTTAGCTCTTGACTTCTATCATGTTTTTTTCTGTCATTCGTAAAAAGGAAGCCTGTGTTGTATTTTAAACTAAAGCTCCCTATCAGTTGGACTCTGCTGCTCTGTACACCTGCCACAGGCCTACATGTAGTGAACATACAGTTAAAACACCTTCAGTTTAGCTCTCTCCCCTCTTTTGCAGCGTATTTTCACAAGAGCATTTTCTGGGTGCCTATTTTTCTAAATATACTAAAGCGAGATGGGTGACAATGGTACTTACTATAAGACAGTAGCTATGGCTAGTGTCCTTTAGCTTTATTTTGATTGCAGTGCATTTAGCAACACATATTTTGACACTATCCTTGATTCTCTCTCGCTCAAACACACATATATAGGAAGGAAATAGCCAGCACCATAACTGACAACACAAACACCCACTCAGAGATACAGAGGCGAACCATCTGTCACCCTGTGACATACGCAGTGTCTTAAAGATTGAATAATTGAAGAACAGTATAATTACCCACTTTACAAAATGACCTCTGTCACATTCGTGATGGTCTGAAGCCAAGGATTTGTTTCAGTTCACATAACAGAATAACAGAATATCTTGATGGAAATAACTGCACATGCAAATGGTTTCTCTTGTTGCGCCCTCAGCCATCTTGCCGGATTTTTGCATTCCTTTTAGCTTTGAAATAATAATGATTCTGACTTGCAAAGCAACAACAGAGTACATGTGTTTGTTCCCTAGCTTGCAGATAATGCACTCAAGTATGGAGCACCAGCTGTTGCCTGCAGTACAGTATGCTAATTGCCAGAGAATTTTGAGAGAATAGATATGCATAAGAGCATACAGTATTGTAAGCTGTAGTGTGAAGTGTGCAGTGCATCCAGAATGCATATTCAAATATTGTTTAAAGTCTTGCTGAAATTGCGTGTATTTCTTGCTAAATTTACTGAGGTGTGAGTTTGAAAATGTCTGAGTCATGTCCATTAGCAATACAATGTTTTATGCCTTAGTTTATATTGTATTGTAACAGCTGGCTCATTTCAGTGTTTAACTGTAAACAGTAAATTAATGTCACTGGTATGTAGGAGACATCATCCGGTAGTTTGACACAAAAGCGTACGCTGCCAAGTGGGTTGAGCCAGCAAGTTACAACAAAAACCCTGTGCTGTATTTAGCTGGTCGGCTGTGCCAGTTTGGATTGTTTAAAAACCAACAAATGTCAGAATCTGTGCTGAGTCTTGTTGTAACACCATATACAGTATTCAATCTACAACCTACAACCGAACGCTGCACGCTCCCTTGTGGCTCACCTCAAAAATGTAACATTAAATACTAAAGGATGCTGAGGTCTGTCCCATAAAATGAACACTTTCTGATGTAATACTTTATGATGTGACAAACTATGGCATCAAAAGTAACCAACGCTGAGATGGCCAGTGCTCTTCTACACCAAATGTATTTGAATATCTCTTACAATCACTTGTTAATGTGCTTTTCATTGTTTAAAGTTTCATTCTACATGCACTGCAGTACATTGCCAATTACCACTATGTGTGAGTTCTGTGTGATTTAATACATTTAGAGATGTGCTGATAATGTTTCTGTGGCTCTGATCCTGATCCGAGCCCTTTTAATATTGAGCATTTGTCCGATCCCATACTTTTATTAACCTGTTGATTAAGGTGTAGCCCTCTAAATTTGCCGCATCTTATTTATCACAAGCTACTTGATACAAATACTGATGGTCCTGATTCAAAACTATTGAGTTGGTGAGCTTAATTTATTGATATGAAACCAGTTTTAACTGAGAGAATGTGATCCCTTGAACGGATGTGGTGCGATCAGCTAGAAGGCTACAGAAACGCTATATAAAGCTCACATTGTAGAGGCTTGTCAGGCTGAGTTTGACAAAACGCAATATCAGATTTTGATCTGCTTTATTTTAGCCGATGCAGATCCACGGAAATATGCTCAGATCAACTGAGGACATCCCAGAATCCATCAGAGTGGAAACACAGTGTTTTACACTGAATGACACATGGATTATTTTTAGAGCCAGACCGATAAATTGGCCAGGATGGTATCTTAGCTGTTATTAGCTTATTGCTGATACACTTGTAGTCATCATATAGTTTGCAGCTAATTGTAACAAGAAATTATAGTCCAGACATGTCAAAGATATGTTTGAGGCATTTTGGAAGCAGTCTCTCTCTTACATCAATACAGAGACAAGGATCTTTTTCAAAAGTGTTTGCAAAGAAGTTTGGGTCGGGCTCCAATTATTCCAAGTGTCTATTTGGACCCAGGTGCTAGGCGGCCGCTATTCTGCTATTTACACCCAGTCTGGTATAAAGAATGATAAATTCCTCTGCAGATTGATGTGGGCGTGGTGGTTTAGTGGTATCGTTATCGGACTTTCACCAAGGAGAACAAGATTTAAGTCCCGTGTGAGACCAACAGCAGACCAACATTTATTTAATTGTAGACTTATGTAACTTCTATATTTCAATTTTCTTTTGTTATTATTAGTTTTCCCTCCCTGTTTGTCTGTGTTTAGGTACCAAAGCAGCTGCACTTGGTTGAAATAATGAGTCAAATACCAATATAAAAGGCAGGGTACATTAAACACAAAATATAAATAGTATCGCTGATTACTGACACCCGACAAATAGCATCTGGCCTAATTATTTGGTTTGTTATCTTGAATAAATCTGCCTTAGTGATATTGATATCAACAAAAATGTTATTAATGTTATTGGGATCATTTCAGCCATGCCACCCAACCCTACATTAGATGTGTAGCTATTATCCCAGTTTATCATAATTTAGAGTCACCCGTCAGATATTTGTGAGACATTTTGCCTAATTTACTTTTGATTAATTACTATGTTACAGTAATTACTGTGTTACAGTAATTAGGTTTTCCATGAAGGAGACAAAAGACAAACAGTAACGCAGCTAAACTAAACTACACCAGCCTCAGGACTTTTACTGCAGCACTTATTTACCCCCCTACTCCCATAACAACCTTCTTGTTTGCACAATTTCCTCACCATACACTTCACCCGGCCCTCTCTGTCAATGGATGTCTGGCTTGTGGGCAGATAGCACACACACACACACAGCCACACACACACACACACACACACACACACAGCCACATACGCACACAAAATGCAGGACTATTGATTTGTTGAGCGCTGTGGTCGAGCAGCCCTCGCTGGCCTTGCCCCCTGGGTGAGACACACAATCGGCAGCGGATATGCTGCTCCTAAACTGTCCCTGGGCACCATTTCAAATCCCTGTAGATTCATGATATTGATTCGAACCATTTCTCCCTCCACCAGTGTCTTCTCCACCTCCATCATGTCCCCTTTTGCTTCTTTTTCATCCGACCTTTGTTGTTTGGTTTCTTGTTCCCAGAGGAAATTCAGTGATAAATAAAAGACAGGCATGAGTTCTTTTTTTTTTGTTTCCTCTTTTTAAAAAAAGAAAAGCAGCCATGGCAGAGGAACGAGGGCCGGAAAGTCATGACAAGAGTCAAATCTAGTTACCTTTGCTGCAGAGGCAAGGGAAAGCACTGTCATGCAAAAAGATAGAGGACGACTGGAAATAATATTAGGCTGGTGTGATTGCATCAGGGCCCCGCGCAGAAACACCCACTTCCATGCGCTGCTATCTCTCTGTCATAGTGAGGTGTCACCGTGGATTCAATCAAACCTGGATATGTGTTGAATATGAATGAATATGTTTTTTAAGCAGAAATGGAGGATTGAATTCAGTGCAGTTGAGAAATTGGTTTTGTGTACAGTAGCTGTTTTACATTTTCTTGACAGGTGAATAAAGTGGTTACAATTTCGCTGCTGATTTTCTTCATTTCTGCTGAGTGAGACCTCTTTCCCTCTCCGTCTCCTCACCCCCAGTCAATTTCTCCCTCCCTCCTTTCACTGCCTCCCCATCTCTCTCAGCTAGTTCTCATCGTCAGACTGTGTAATTGAGGTAATGCTGTTAATGATGTGTGAGTGGTCTCTCTTTTCTCTGTCACACACACACACACGCACACACACACACACACACACACACACACACACACACACACTGATGGCAGCTGATAGGGCTCTTTCATTAGAGTTGGCACAGGAAAGACGAGGCAGCGGTGGCTTACGGGCACAGACGACCTCGCCGTGGGGGAGCAGGGGCTTTAAACACTAATTAGGATGACTTTGGGAAACCAAACAGGTAGGGAGGGGTAAATGAGTGGAGGAAGACTGGAGATTTGAAAAATACAGGAGGAGGGGGGACAGCGTAGGTGATGCATTCAAGTAAAAATGACAGGGAGAGGGAAAGAGAGACAAAGACACGAAGGATGACACTGACAGGAAAAGTCAGTCACAAATGGACTTTGACAGCGGAAGAAGAGGAAGACGGGTAGAAAAAAAAATCATGGATAACACAGACAGATAGAGAGTGAAATTCTGAGAGGGAAATTGGCAGATTTACTGCAATCACACAGGTCCTGCTGGAGAAAGGAGGCATATGAGGCTTCTAAAAATACCAGAATACCTTATGTCCACAGTGCCATTACATGGGAGCTGTTCACATCCAGGAAGCTTGGTCAGAAATATCATTGGTCATTATTTACATCACTATCAGACAGTTGTTTTGCCTGTCTGACATCAGCTACTGCGACAGACAAGTACAGAACAGCAGTCAGCAAGTAGCATGCAGCCTTCTTAGCACTGGAGGTGCCAAACAATGAGGGGTTTAGCAGGTAAGAGTAGTACTCTTGTTTTACCCATAATCTGGTTACACATTAATTGTGATAATGCCACGACTGCACTCTAAAACCCATTATATTAAATGGGAAAGTAAAGGACAAAGCCAGCCAAGAGGGAACAGATGTTTTTTTCAGTATTAGGTGTGATGTGATGCTTTTAAGGGGGTTCGATGTTTTGCAGACGCAGGGGGTCATTAAATGGGCATATTAAGTAAAAAGAGTGAATATTAATGGAACAGTTTGACATTTTGTCAAATACAAATTGCTTTCTTCTTGAGAGTGAGATGAAAAAAATGATACCACTTTCATCTCTGCATGCCAAATGCGATGCTGCAGCCAGCAGCTGGTTAGCTAAGCTTAGCATAAAGACTGGAAACAGTGTTTATGCTAAAGCTATGTTTGTGCTGCACTAGTTAGCAAAGCAAATAAGCACATTGGACAAAAAAGGATGGTAGTTATGAATTTTTATTTGATAGATTTATTCTGAATCTTGATAGAATTTCTATAAATAATGGAACAATACGAATATATACACATTAAGTAGTACAACAGAAACATCAACGTTATTTGAAATGCATGCTATATTCAAAATATTTTCACTGCTTTAGATTGCTGTCAGACAGCCCTGAAGCTCTTAATTCTTTCTCTTCACTCACTTGAAAGGCACCAGACTCCATTAACAAAAACAGTAATTTTACCTCACAGAACACGGTAGTTGCTGATCTGCCGCTGCCTCAATCAAGTAGTCTTGTGTTATTCTGTGACTTAGGTGTTTTAAATGGTTTGTTTGGATCTCCAATGTGTTACTTCCTTGACAAAGGCAGCAGTTGCACAGCAGTCATCAATTTTTTTTCTGTTCTGGTCTTGAATCTTGGTTAAAAATGTATCCTTGAAAAGTACATTATCACAACAACCAAAATGTGCTTCAAGTAGAGGTCACTGTTTCAAGGACATATACAGTATGTCATCCACTCAGCAAATAAAGGAACATGTTCTCATTTACAGGAAATTAATAAAAGGCAAACAGATCTTTTTTTTTTTTGCATTTCTTGCATGCACACCCAGTCTGCCCCATCTCCTTCACATAAACCAACATGTTCATTCTAACGGCTGAATCAAAGGCAGGAGTATAGGTGCTGTGCTGTGCTGTGCTGCTATGGTTTGTGTACATGTGCATACGGACAAGCTGGCAGCCTGCTATATGACAGTTTGAACAGTGTGGTAAACAAGAGCTAAACGGCTCCACTGTACAGCTCTGTGTGCTCCTTTCCTGTTGTAATATTAGACAACACCTGCTCGGGGGCTCCACAGCTTCACTACTGTCAGCCCCCAGCCAACATACTGCTGGAACAGGCACGTGTGAATGACTGCTGCAACATATAGATATGGACACACATAGTGCGTCCAATTGTAGACATAAACACTCAAATGGGCATTTATTTGAGTATGCCCACACACATGCAGACATACATACTTACATACAAATGTGTGTCCAAAACCATATGTGCAGCTCAAACACACCCACATTGGTACATGTTCACATCTCAAGACACTTCAAGAGCTGATGTATACCAGAACACACATAAAGGTGGCTGCACACACTCAGAGATCCACATACATACACTTGGCTTTGTTTGCTGCTGTCATTTTGGCCA
Organism: Pempheris klunzingeri; assembly: GCF_042242105.1. NCBI lineage: Eukaryota > Metazoa > Chordata > Actinopteri > Acropomatiformes > Pempheridae > Pempheris > Pempheris klunzingeri. The sequence goes on from NC_092033.1 coordinate 4,436,047, forward strand.
AATCGCTGCTGGAAGCGCTCATCACTACAGCATCTCATGGGCTGCTTCAGCCAGCAGAGGCCAGATGCTATGTAGGAGTGTGATTGTGTGTGTGTGTGTGTGTGTGTGTGTGTGCGCCTATGTGCGTGTGTGTGAGCACGCAATTGCATGTGCCTGGGAGGTGTTATATCTAGGAGCAGGCTACTGTGTGTATGTGAGGGAGCGCGACGGGCTAGATTAGCTCAGGGCCAATGTGCTAAACACACACACACGCATGCACATCTGCCTGCCTTCAAGCCATGTCCCCTCTCTTGCTGCTCTACAGTGGCCTCCCTTCAGTAAATAACACCATTCATTATCTGCATGACTCCCTGAAATCAACTGCATGCAATAGATTGCGCACATTGGTGACTACAAACAGATTCCTTGTATCTACTGAATACTACTAACATCTGCTGTTGGGGGAAATCCTTCTAACTGTTGTCTTCAGTACTTCTGTTAATTGAACTGTAATTATTTCTCTTACGTTCTCAGTATGGTGCTGTGGAAGTGCACAATCAAAGTACTTGTGCGAAAAACTGAAAGTGTTTTTAAAAATAACATTGGCTAATGAGTTAAAACAGCAATCTTATAAATGTTTTTGAAACAGAATTGGGCTGCTGATAAGACGGAGAGTCTGGAGCCACGATAGGAGCTCTGTGAGGCTGTAACTAAGGCACAGCAGCGCCTTGAGCAAAACATTAATACCAGCATGCGACGTAATGGCCATGCCAATATGCTGATGTTAACAGGTAAAACATTTACTATGTTCACCATCATGTTGTAGCATAATGTAGCAAGCAACCCTTTGCTAATTAGCCTTAAACACAAAGTAAGGCTGATGCTGATGGGCTTGTCATTAGATTTGTAGGAATTTGGTCAGAAACCAAAGTATTAGACAAAGTGAAGTTTTGACCTGATGCTGCTGTTGATGAAAAGTCAGGAGATTACCAAAGTTATTACATTTCATCCTGTGAGGGACACAAATTTCATGGCAATCCATCAAGTGGTTCTTGAGGCATTTCACTCAAAGCCACAAATTATATCCCATGAAAACGCTAAAAGAAAAATTCTGAGGATCACCATAGTCGGTACAATTTCACCCCCTGGGAACCGTAAATGTCTACATTAAATTACATGGCAATTCATCCATTAGTTGCTGTGATATTTCAGTTTGGACTGGCAGAGTAGAATTGGATGGAATTTTTTATTACATTTATGTCATTTTATGTCACAGGCAACGGTGAACTATCATGCAATATAATATATTTTCTATTGTTAAACTACTCATCTGATCAGATAACCAGACAGTACTGTCTGTTTTAGGCCAATTCAGTCAATGCTTTTTGTTAATGTAATGTTACTACAAAGCAGACCTCATTGATTTACAGGATTGTAAATGACATAGCAAGTTCTCTACGGGTTGACAAACCTCTATTTCCTCTTGGTAAAGAATGTCATATTGCCCAACCCAACTTGAGTCATCAGTCTGCTCTAAACGCCTCATAATGACTTACTGAAAATGAAATCCAAAAACATAAAATGGCAAGAAGATCACAAATATCTGCCAAGCAGATCTGCATTCTGTTATATATTTCCTGATTATTCCTCGCAGATTCAGAGAACATCTGAGAGCAGCTATTTTAATACATTGCACAGACTCCCGACAAGATTAAAGTCTGGGATTTTGGCTAGAAAACTCATGAACCTTTACATTCTTGTTCTGAAACCATCCGCTGTTTATTTTGTTGTATACTTATGGTGCAGTACACATAGTATCTTGTTTGAATTAAAATCCTACCCACAATTATAGAATATATTTCTCTTTATGAATGTTCCTGTAACCGTCTCAGTTTATTCTTCCCTTAATCGTCACAAGTCTCCAGTTCCCAGCAGCTGAAAAGACCCCCTGCCTCAGCCTGATTCTTCCACCTGCATCACAGTAGGATGGTGTTAGATGAATGATGAGCTGTGTTTTGCTGAAGTATTGTCAGACATAATGCAGGCTGAAGGTCAATTTGTGTTTCACCGGACCACATATTTTATGTCATGCTCTCAGAGCTTTAACATGATTTTTTTTTTTCAAACATTTGCCCTCCTGCTTTGGGTCCTTGGTCTTCTTCCTGACCAAAGTCCTTCACACCAAATTACTTACATTGGCAAAGCAGGACATTGTAGGTAGAGTCAAGATACTCAAGATGCTTTTCCATGTTGTTTTTGTATTTTTTGCCATGCTTGTGGTATGAGTCTATGAATGGCAATGTCTACACCTGTGACATATGAACTGTAGTTAGACAATCATACTTTACAAGTGTTGTGTGTGTGGATTGCTGATATACTGTTCAGCCATCCAGTTAATGTTATTGATAGATACTGAAGTTTAATTTTTACGTGGACGACACCATTATGTATAGTTCTCTCTGTATGAAAAAAATCTGCTTTTAATGTTGTTCTAATGAATCTTTGCAAATTGAGACTCCTGAAAATGCTGTTAATATCAAAATAATGTCCCTCTGAAGGTCGAAGAGGACAGCTGATGGTATATATCTGATTGTTACTTAGGTGACTGAACGAGTCTCAACTTACATAAAACAATTTTTTTCCCAAGAAGACAATAGGCCCTTTAAACATCAAAAGCAAAAGAACTGAAGCAAGTCATTTATCAGCAATTCATTATGGTGATTTTATATACTGTATGCATGCTAATTCATCTTCTCTGAAAATGTTAGATTCAGTGTACCATGCTGTGTTGCAATTTGTCTCTGGTTTGGATTTCCACACACATTGCAGTTTGTGCGAGAACATTTGTTTGGCTTTCTCATACAACAGTAGAAAGGAATATTAGTACTTATTTCTTGACATGAACTGCCTATACAATACAGTCACCTTAAAATAGATTATTTTATTGGCAAACTTTTTATGCTGCTGTCTCCCTTGTAAAAGAGATTTGGAATCTCACTGTAAATATTGATAATAAAAGAATACTGTTATGGTTATTCACTTTTTTTTATTATTCACGTCACTCACCTAGAAAAAGTTGCTTTATTTGGGTTTGTGACCTCTTTTCCCCCTGTAGTCCTCTTTTCCTCCTCTATGGCAAACACAATAGTTAACAGACGGATAAATATTTATGGGATCAAGCTGCAATGGGATTTCTGCCAGGGTTCCCTATGAATTTTTCATCCATGGCAAAACTGCAGAAACGCGTTGGGAGCCATTCAGGCATCTTTGTGAACCTAATGTCAGGAGGCGCAGTGGACTGATGTCACAGTTATAGTACAACTACAGTGATACCAATGGTGACGTGCGATGACGGGAAACACACGTCGGAGGATTGAATTACATAGAAGATTACATTGTAGAGTTTGGGTGAGGGGTGGTAATGCTCTCTTGAACTTCTATCTGTGTGCACTGTGGTGGCTAAGCCTGTCTACAGCACGGTGCACAGATTACTGCATGTGGACTGTGATGTGTCGTGTGTGCAGTTGTAGTGTTTGATGTTTTTGGTTGAATTGGCGCATGGTTTATGGATTTCCGTTGTCAATACTCTATTCTGTCCACCGTTAGGGCTCAAAGGTGGCACCAGGGGGTGAGAGGTCAGACAATCAGACAGACATCAGAAGTCAGGGCTGCACAAACTGTCGATGTTTCAGAAAGCAGAGAGGGCAGCAGAGGTCTTGGTTGGTGACAGAGGTTACAACCACACGACCACACTTGTGGTTTCTTACGCAACCACAAGTGTGTGTGCTTGTGTGTGTGTGTCCTGTTTACAAGGGGTTCAGGCTCATTTGTAAGCTGTCAAACAGAGATGCTCGGACAGAGATCAAGAGCAGCTCACAGGGGCTGGTCCTGCTCTCCAGGGGAAATGGATTCTGTTTGATGTTCAGTACAAGTAGGAGGGAGTGATGGTGGGTGGCAGGGAGGGGAGAATTGGGGTGAGTAAAAGAGTTGGGGTATGCAGAAAGAGAGAGAGAGAAATAAGTGGAAAGAGAGGCATAAAGACAGACTGAGCTTAAATGAAAGGTGTGAAAAAGTGTAAGGTTCGGCAGATTAAAGGTCCGTGGAAACGGTGATTTGAGATGAGGTGAGAAACACAAGCTTGACTAATGGCTGTCAAGAAAATAAGACCTCTAACTGAAGTGGAGGTGAGAAGAAAGGAGGGAAATGCTTCTCTGTTGCTAATACTCATCTGAGTGTTAATGAATGCTCTTGTCTGCAAAGGCAAGCCAAAGTCTCATTATCTCCCAAGATAGAAAACTGGGTGAGTGGACCACAAAGAGAATGAAATATAGAAAATGTGGGAGAGCGTCATGGGCTTCATGTAAATAGAGGCCATTGTTAAAGTGTTTGGGGTGCTAGATAAGGACATGGTCCTAATCAAAGATTTGATTTCTTAGATTTTGTTACTGACTTTTCATTTTGATTCAAAACATGACAAAGATTCTGTGGTGTGTGTGTGTGTGTGTGTGTGGCTATTCCAGTAACTGATGCAAGAACCATATAAAAATTCAATATTGCTGTACAATTGTCCTGGTCATTGATTTACAATGTTGCCTTAATGCCTTACACACTCAGAGATTTCAGCTGATAGTTAGACAGCAACAGTTGGTGGAAATGCTGTGGTGAACTTTAATTTAATCTTTTTATGAAACCAGTCATGAAAAGATGAAAACCAGTCAGGTTTTGAAGCGCACTCATCATCGCCAGAACATCACGGGATAACAGATAACGTCTTGAAAATCTGTCTGGTACTGTGAGAGCTCTTCCACTATCCTACTGTTTCAATAAAAAATTACTACTTTTTTTATTGCATGAAGTTTTCACATCACAAAAAATCATGAAATGACACATGAATTATCAGCAAAGCAATACCATTAATGACGATATCTCTAATCGTCAATATGTAGCGTTTACTCACAAGATAAAAGAAATATTGTAGTCTCCGTAAAGGACCAGTACAGTTACAGTAATGACACATAATGTAGCACTACACATGCATACCTTGGATCCGTGGGGTCTCACTGTGCTCCTCACGCGAACAGACAGACAAGTGCTCCACACATGGGAATCATCGAAGCAGCTTCTTTGCACTACTATATTCCTGTGGTACAGCTATATTTACTTCATATGCTATAGCAACATAAATAAATTATCGAAAGAAAGAGTCTATAACTAACTTGACTATTAACTTTGAAATTATGCTTCGTTCCAAGTCTGAGCTAGGAATGACATTACATCCGAGTTGACTGCATTTCATATCAAATATCATGTATACAGCATGCACGGAGACAGACGTTGGGCATCATGGTGTGTACATCTGATTTAATGAGACACAAATAAAACGCAAGTGCTAATAAACAGTATATTACAACAGCTTTCAGTCCTGTTGGTGCTTTGAGCAGCCATCTTAGATTTCGAGGCAAGGGTTGGTGAGGTTCTTCCAATTTTCCAATTTCAGGGGGCGTTCCAGAATAGTTTGAGTGAAAAAGTTCCAGTTGAATTGGGAACTTGCAAATTCCCACTTCCCACTTCAAATGGAGCACACCATAAGTTTGATTAGTAAGTGTACTAGTGAGTTGCCATGCTCTGCTGCGTGAAAGCCTTACAGTTTATGTCCCAATAACTGTTTAAAAAACAATTCATTTCTGGGAACTCACAAAGTACTGCAAGTAATGTGAAGCATTTTAAAGGATATCTCTTTGACTTTGCAGTAAAAAAAAACCAAAAACTGAAGTGGTAATAGCCTGACTCTCTCCCAAAAATGATCTCAAACAAAGGTGGACCAACATGATAAAGCAGAGAGAGTACTCAAGAAGCTGAAAAAGTTGATGGATTGCCTTATTTTCACTTTTACTTTGTCATGAAAAACTGGTTTTGCCAACAGATGTTTCAGTAGCATACAGGGTGACTGCCAGTTCCCTTAGGAGCTTTAAAAACCGAAAGAGTACCGAAAGGGATTGCATCAAAATCAATAGAGAATTTTTTCCACAATTTTGGATAAATTTACCATTATTATAGATGACCATGTTGGTTGAATAACTGACGTAACAATAAATGTTATGCTTGTTAGACTAAACCTGGTTTCATGTCATGTCATTTTACATGTAAAGTACCTGAATTAATTTCCAGTCAATTGATGAAGAACCGTGCTCCAGCTTTTCCATCACTTCATGCCTCCTCTACCTTAAGACCTCGGCAAAGGAGAGCTTGTTATCATGCATGAAGTGATGTTTTTTTGCAGATTTCCAAACAGCGTCTCTGTAGAAGCTCAGAGACAATCAGATGATGATTGCTCCTGGTTGGGAGCTGGTTTGTGTTGATTTCCCCAGGTGATGTACAACGTCAAGAGCATCCAGAAAGTCCTTTTATTCTGGGAGAACCGTATGACAGAACGCTATGACTATCGGTCGTGTTTTTGGTTGAGTTTAAGGTCATACACCATAGAGCTGCAGAGCCCATCTTCTTCAGTAGGTCTCCAACTCGCACACTTGTGTTTGATATAAGACGGCTAAGATATAAGACGAGCATTGAGATTCATCATTGTGTTCAGCATGTCCTTTATTTGACTGCATATAAAGTCCAATCTTTAAAGTGAGTTTTCATAATTTTTTTGGAGCTTCACTTACCAGCTTTACAATAGCGTTTACAATGAGTTGAGAGACATGACAATTTACTGAGTTTATTTTCAGTCTTAAGTCAAGGCTTCAAGTCTTTTTTCAGCTTAGGATTTACACAGGCCCAAGTAGCAAAGGAAATTCTTTTTCTGACATAAAACGAGGCTATCAGCTCCAAGAATGTGGAATTTGCTCTTTTGCTTTCTTCTTCTTTTGCGACTTGTCATCACGTTAATTTCAACTGTCTCAAAATCTACTAAAGCCACTGTCGCTTAAGTTAGTCAAATAGTGATTTCTTTGGGTTTTTTTCATACTAATATTTTTTGTACAGGAGCTCAGTAATATTGACCTTACTTGGCAACCATCTCAGAAACCCCTTTGTCACCTGCCTGCTCACCTGTCATTGAACATGAATTACTAGGCGCTTCAATTGCTTCCTGTCTGTAAAAATCTTCACACTGCTTGGCATCACATCATGTGTATGCCCAGAAACCGTCCTGGGAATCAAAGATAAAATACACTAGCCACGTGGCTAATATATGGTCTGAAAAGTTTCACTTAGAATAATACATCTACAATAAAAACAAATGCCGAATTAATTGCTGCAATTGTTTAAACGTTATTAAATTCAAATTCTACCAGTAGCCTACTACATAGAACTGTAAAATGATTCAAAGTAGGCAGATAGCAGGTGTTACGATTTAATGGATGTCTCGTTTTTTTTCCACTGGTAGCTGTGAGGGTGAGATTCTGGTCATCATGATTTTGTAATTACACTTCGACACTTTGAGCAGAGATGGAGCGAGAGGTATAGATTCCTACAAAAAGATGAGGTGATGAGGGGGAATGGCATACGCAGTGCCTGTCCTATCTTGCTGTTCACAATACCTCTTAACATATCTCCATGTATCTGCTCATCATCTCTTCTGTCAGCACCTCTCCCACATCTCCCCTCCTCCCCCCTCCTCCTCTCCTTTCCTCTCCTCTCGCTCTCTGCTTTTCACATCAAACTTTCTTCACTGCACTGTCTTACTTTCTGTATCCATCTCTCCGTCCCTGTCTGAATCTCATTCCATCTCATTCTCACCTCTCTAACTCTCACCCTCAGCTATCCATCTCCTCCTCCGCCCCCTATCCATCCTATTCTACTTCTGTTGGCATGACTGATTGCTGAAACTGGGTCGATTCTCCGCCGCACTGCGTGCAAAGTCCATCCTTTACAACCACAACTATGTCACTCCCCAATAACCGGCCTCTCCATGCATTGATTACTCCACATTGCAAGGAGATAATCAGTGGGCGTGACCAGATTTTGAAACATGATGGTTCCGTGCTTGTGTTTAAATGAAGCTGATCTTGCCGGTTTTTAATCAGAGGCGCAAAGGACGCTTAATCAAGCAGTATTTTGATGGATTCACGAAATGGGAAACCCATTCATCAAGTCAATTACACATTAATCACAAGCTCACCCGCAGATTTGGGAGTGAGACACGAGGAGGGGCTCCACTTTGTTCTTGGGATGAATAGCTAGCGGCATTATGTAAAACCCTCTTATCCATGGCAATGAGCCTGTGAATTATTGTACGATAAAATGCACTCTGTTGAAGGATGCTGATCAGCTAACCATTTGTGTGTTTTACAAAGACCCATTCTTGAAGTGGCTCCATTTGATCATTGCTCTGTAAATTCCACTGCGAGAATATTGGTCTACATCAAAGAACCATGTATAGCGCTGAAATGAGTAAAAGATTCATTGATTGCATTGTCTATACAGTAATGCAGAGCTTTGAACACTCATGGGATTGGATGTAAATTAATGTCCATTCACTGCCAAGTGTAGTCACAGTGTGATTGATATTTAAATATTGATTATCGCATCCCCTCTTCTTTTTGAAGTGTACTATATAGACAATTTAATTTACATAACTTCTAGTGCCAGTTAGTATTGAGGTCACAACAGGTGAACTATTCCCACAATCCTCCCATCAATAAATCATTCCAACTGACAAGCTCTCAACTTGTCAGGAAATCTTGGGTGAAATATGAATTATGAAAACTGTGGCAGGGAAATGATGGTTTATGTGTATACTGTACAATGACGCTAGTTGTCTATAAACATAACACATCTTGGCAGCAGCTGAGGTGAATATGCAAAGGAGAAAAGCTTTTTATAAACTCCACACCCGCCAAGGAAGTGACCTGGAAAATCATCATGTTCATGAAGGATGCATTAACACTTATGTAAACATATTTTTTTGAGTTGAGGAGCAAAGATAAAGTTAAACAAACATTTTTAAAATGAAGTCATACAGTCATGAGTTTAGAAGTTTTTTACAAGAGTGTATTTATCCCTCACAGACAATTTGATACGTATCTAGATACATGGTCCATGTTCAGATAAAAAAAACACAATGCAGTAATATGCAGTAAAATGATATGATATAACAACGTTCTAACAACTTCTATTCAAAGTCAGCGTGAAAAGGTTTGATTCAGCTGCGATTCCCATTGACTTTGATCAGATTTAACAGGATTGATATAGTTTTGAATAACTAATTTACAAAAGAAGCATCAATATTTCTTTCAGGTGTTGAATCAGAAATGCACTGCTAGATTTGCCAGGAAAAATATGGACAGGGGTTCTATATTTTCCTGTATGCGTTACTTAAAGAACAGGTTCACATCTTAGCCAACGATGATTTTTCTGCAGACAAGCCTGAACAACCAGCCAGAGGAGTGCACATCATGCTAAGCCTCTGACAGGCACGACCAAATTAACATTTAAGTGCCAGAGCAGAAGGTGTTGGAATGCTATTCTGGATCTTTCCGGCCCACTTTAACCTCTTATTTTAGCACAATAATCATATACCCATATGTACATTGAAACTCTCCTGACCCTGCTGGCTGCATGATACCATTGTAAGAGATTAGGGACAACTAATTCTGCATAAAAGTGCTTTCTGAAGTTCAGCTGAAGCTTAATGAAGCTTCCTCAGTCTATGTTAGACAAATAAAATGGATATCATCCAAAGTTAGACTCTTTGTGTTTCCATGCTGACGTGCAATGCAGGTATAGTAACACAAAGATAGAATTTCATACCAAGAAGACTTTGATTTGCCCAACTCAATGCTGAAGCTTCGTTTCAGGATCATCTGAATTCTTTTTTTTTCACAAAATGAGAACTGAGGATTTTTCCCCTCGTCTCTTACATTGGAATCACAGTATGAAGGGATTTCTTCACTACCAGCATGGACAAAAGGAACGATAACAACTACACCGTTTCAATGCACATAGGGACATGTGCATGTTGTGTTAAGATAGGCTTGAAAAAAATGTGAGCCTATTCTTTAATCCAGTATCTGAGCATGCAGGCTTCTAGACTTGAAGGCACATTTTGGGGCTTGTGTTGCTCATCAGGTTGCTTCAGGGGGTAAGACAATATTTTTTTAAAGCCAGGTTGGGAAGCACATGGTATAATGCTGAATAGTATTGCAGACCTCCTCTGGTTGATAGAGCATTTTCACCCCACTTGATTATAGACAACAGCTATTTCTCTTTAAGGAACCAATGGTGCATATTATCATACTGTGTGCAGTGTTGCAGACCGTCTGCTGTGCACGTTGAGCACAGATAAAAGCAAAGAGGAGTCAGGGTTTTAAGGGGGAGTCATATTTTTAAAATGCTGCTAAATGGACTAACTCGAGGCAGACTTGTTGGGCAACCACATTTGTCAGATCCACTTTTGCATCACGAATGATTAGCACAGTGATGGAGTATTATTTTTTAATCATGGAAAACCAATTCATCATCCTTAGTTGCTCTTAATTTAACATGAGTGCAACCAATCATGGCAGTTACATGGGGGAAAGTGGACATTGCTGCAAAATTAGTTTTAATAGCTGCCTGTTCACCTGTGGTATCACAGAACCTAATGTACTCAACTCAATGATGTTTTTCTTTAAAATGGGCCACTCACTGGGACCCTGTGTGTTTTTCCCGATCATGAGCAGACATGGCGTTTTCTGTGTATATATCAGTCAAATGGAGGACTAAGACTGGTGCAATCCATCAACAGATTGACTCTTAGAGAAATCAAATACAAATATAGCAGCAATAAAGCCACCACTGTATATTGTGAAGTACCATAATCCATATGCACACTATTGTACGAAATGGTATTGGTCTAATTTAGTTCATTCTCGTGATTTATTGCTCCGTCCACCAAATAAAACTGCTACTGTTCCATTTCATCAAGGAACTTCAAGTCTGCTTTATTATGTTATAAAATTTAAGAATTGGGTGCTTGTATCATCAGAATATCTTATGACATTGTCGCCCAGTCCAACGGAAGCTGGGTGCTTTCACCGCTCCCTAATGGTTCAGTGTTGTTGGCCAACCCTGGCCAACAGATATTTCTCCCAGAACCTCTTTCTCCTCTGGCAGTCCCAAAGACCATATTTCTCCTGTCAGTTTACGTCCAGACCTGGAGTAAGCCAGCTGGCCTTTCTCAATCACTGTCCCCAGCCAGAAAGCCATAGGGCTCTCTATCCGCTGAACAATTTCAGCCAGGAAAAGTCACACATGTCACCCTGAGCCAAAACAGCAACGAGCCATATGCACATTGAGTTCTTGATGCATGGCAAAGCTACAAAAGATTTCATAGAGCGAAAACACCAGCAGATTAGCAGTCATTTTCACTTTAAGTATGATGCTTTTAAATGGAACACTGCAAGATCTGAAGAGGCGTCAGCCATGAAAACGTTGTGGCAGAAAGTGCAAATAGCTGAGTTCTCTGTCAAACTATAGCCACTGTGAGGAAGGTTTATTTGCCTTCCCTTTCACTCTGCTTCACTTTCTCTTATAGATTTTTGCCTGCAAATCTTCATTGATGTGTCTATCCACACAGCCTCTGTAGCCAACCAAGATGACCTCAGCAAAGTTAGATCACTTGAATCCGATAACTTGGGCCAAAATGGCAGAAAAAACTCATCGATGTCAGATACAAACCCACTGCTATGTCTGTGCGCCACATGACAAATTATTTCCCAGTTACAATGGGCCACATATTCTCACTGAAGAATGAACTATCATCTGTTGAGGAAAACTGAGTCAACAAAAAAACTCCAGTGACCGCATGTGAAAATTTGATAGGAAAGGGACATCATGATCTGATGACAGATAGGTTCTGTCAATTTCATATAGTTTTCATATTTTCTTAACAAAAGACAGATTTAAAAAAATATATATACATTTTCATAGTTCTCACTTGTCGGACTATATAATCTATTCATTCGGAGAATTATCTATTCTTCTGTCAGATAACCAGCCAACAGAGCGCTGAGCAACATGCCTGGGATCAGGGACACTGGTCCAGGAACCAGACTTTGAATAATGGTCCTCTGCAGAACCATGTAGATAAGACTGGCCAGAAACGTGCTGTAGGGATCTATCTGACCAGCCAAATGAGACACACAAGTTTGCTCAATTACTGTGCTGCAGCCAGGGGGAAAATGTGTATCTTTCTGCAGCTACCACTAGCCAGAAACACTCTCATGAGGCATCTCTATTATAAAGTCCTGCTTGTGTGGGACTAGTGTCAAGACTGTTGTGTCAGTAATTACGTAGTGAACCCCTGGTGACCTTAATGAAGTTTAAAATGTTCAAAATGCAAAGACCAAATGAACAAACAAAATAAAACCTAAAATTATTTTGTGTGTCATTTTCTCTTAAATCTATTATTCTGTTAACACAAAAGTGAATTCAGCAATGTCTCAAACCACTTTATGTCCACTGTCTCCAGTGTAAAAATGTAAAATGGTATTAAGGATTTCAAGTGAATTCATACATAATATAACATATAACATTCTATAAAATTCATTTTTAAAGGAAGTGCAATCTGTAAACCCTCTGAATGGCTTCAGTGTTTGGTAAAAATGTGGTTTAGTTGAACTGATTTTGTTTAATTCCAGTGAATTTGAGTCCAAGTCCTCACAGGCAGTCACAACAAAGCACTCTGATTGGCAGAAATCAAAAGCCCCTCTAACTCAAAAGAAGTAAACCTGCTGAGAGGTTTTTCAGTCAGTGTGTCAGTTTGGATGCTGCAAACTGGCCTAATTATAAAGATTTTATTATACAAAATCCTGACATGAGAGGAAGTTTAAAAAAAAAAAAAAAGATCCAGTTATATTTACAGGAGTCTGCCAACAATTGAATGTCTACAATTCTTAAGACATTGTTTAAATCAAACCCGATATTTGATACTAATTACTATATGTTTTTGTCCATTCTTGTGCAATAGCCACTCAATGTACGGTTTTCACATTCTGCTATTATCTCTCTATACAGTAGTGTTCATTGTTATCGCATGCATGTAATCCACTGTGATCTGATCTGATCTGATAACAGCCTCCGTGCTTACTGTTCACTCTCTGTACACCATGTCAGAGCTGTGTTAAATTACTGATAATGCAAACACCCATAACAACTGATGAAACGCATGGTGGCTTTTACTGTGAAGCAACCAAAGGAAACACAGTGCATTTTCCACCATGATAAGCACGAACTGTGTTCACAAAACAATACAAGACGAAACAATAGTCATTTTCTGTATATTTTGAAAGTGGATCAAGATGAAGCAGCCACAGGAGCAACACGGGCAGAAAATCCTTATTAATGACACTGATGGCTGTTAAGTGAGCTGCTGTAATATATGTATTATAAACTAGATACCAATGGCAAAGATGCCAAAGACTGCTGACCTGGTGCACACACTAAAAAAAGTTTCTGGGTTCCAGGTTAGGTTCAGGGTTCTGCAGCCCATAGAAAATGTGCAGTAGTGTTCATCCCATCATGCATCTGGTCTAGCTGCGTCTGTGACAAATTGTTTCTTTATAAATTAATCAACTACTCATGCTGCAAAATTTCCTGCAATTCAACTAATAAATAGGTCTATGTATCACTTACTTTACAAATCTTTAAGAAGAATCTACTTGACCCATAGCAGGCTATATACACCGGCACTATGTCTTGGATTATTCTCCTGAATCACACCCAGAACCCATGGGCCACAGTGAAGCCAGCATGTCCAGCTGCAAAAAAATCCCCCTCTCACTGTGATGGGTCTGATCTGCTTTTATATCATAAAAACAATCAGCAGTTACCCTCCAAACCCTGCCAGTGCAGCAAGTGGAAATTGTCACCATCTATCATTAATTGTTGAGCAATGACAGATTACTTTAACTGTGTCATTGTCCACATCAGTGCCTGTCGTGCAATAACTGGTGAAGATGCAGGGGGCCACACAGATGTAACTGTTTGGAAGGGGCCCGGGGGTTTAAAATGCCAGGGCGGATTAATTCACCTCCTGCCATGACGGCAGCCCACTGTTTAGATCCACAGCCCGACAGCTGTCCTCACTGGCTTTGATATGAGAGGGCTGGGGACGCTGAGATAGACAGGAGGGAGAGAGAAGGAAAGGATGGAGGGAACCAAAATGGAATAGAGAGACAGTGAGAAAGAGGATGACTGCTCTCTATAACCAAGGACGAAGTCCAGATTGGAGGGGCGTGTGTATGATTGACAGTGCTTTGCTTTTGATCAGCCAGGGGAGAAATGAGATGGGACGAGTGAGTGTGTGTGTGCGTGTCTGTGTGTATGTGTGTGTGTAGCCAGGAGACAGTCCCCATGGAGACAGCTAGACTAAGCATTCAGTCAAGAGAGAGGAAGTGAGCACAGAGGGCAGTGTGTGTGTGTGTGTGTGTGTGTCTGTCTATGTGTGACTGTGCTGGACTCAAGTGTGACCGTGATGTGATGAGACTGATGTCCAGTGTTTGATCCTTTGGTTCTGGACTGTGGGAGTATGTTTCTACTGATATTAGAAACCCTATACTAAAGTGAATCTAGTGCTAATACACCTAGTCATACACACACACACACACACACACACATATTCAGAAAACCATCATATTTAGGTTTCAGTGTGTTAAATACAACACTCATTGCTGTGCCATTCTGTCTGTTCACAAAGGTGTTCCACAGGGTTCTGTGCTCAGACAACTTCTACTCATCATTGATTTGGATATTCAGTGTTGTGCATCAACCTTGCTGCTGTCGTTGATCACTAGTAAAATGCTTTTCATGTTGTCCAGGGCACCTTGTCTCGCTTGAAACTTCTTAACGCTGATAAGACCGAGCTCATGTTATTTTCTTATGCCAAGAACAGGACATAGAATATCCATTCAGTGGTCTCTCTTGAGGGAAAGGTCACTGAGAAGGTTAACTCATATGATTACTTTGGTGATGGCCAAGACTCCCTTGTAAAGGAGATCTCAATGGGACTTTTTTCTTTTTAATTTAGTCTTTTTTTAGTTAAATAAAATAAAGTAAAAAACATACAATTTATATGCTGTACATGTTGCCTAATAGTACTCATTTATTCTGGCTGAATTATGTCTCAGCCTACAAGCACAACCAGTTTGAACTTCACTGAACCACTCTTGAGAATCTTAAATAAATCTGTCTGTATAGGTTTCTTAATTGGAGCTCAATCGCGTTGTTTCAGTTTATCAGAAAATGTCACATAAAGTGAGTGATAATAAATTCTTTTCAGAGCTTGCTCATATGTACATCAGAAAAGCTCCTGGTCTCTGTAATCGTTCCTCCTTGTCTATGCTGTCATGCTTAGTCCGGCCCTGCAGATCATTCAATCAGTAATCAAAAGCCTTCATACACTATGAAGAACATCCCATCATGCCCCGTCTCATTGTCCACGCCACTAAATGGTCGATTTTTTCCCAGATACACTCAATCAAAGAGCTAGAGAACATGACAGTGAGTCATGAAAAATGGCAGAAAGACTTATGAATGCCTCTGGGCTCCCAGGCAGCTATACATGTAGTTTCTAAGCTCTTCAATACAGCGATCAGTGCTTCCTGAGATGAATATGTCTAAAAAGACACCAATCACTAAATTCAATGAACTCTAATGAGTCCTTTGATGGTTTCTAAATGATACAACAGCAAAAGAAAAATCTCAATTTAACTCAAATTTGTGCTATAGAAGAATGGGTCAATGAAATATTTATTCTTAAAATGTATTATTCATGCAGGTTAATGAATAGAATGGCCATAGCACATTTCAGTTTTTCAAATGTACAGCTTTTTTTGCATTGCTGTTCAATGTCATCTGTAGTAACACTGGTCATTGCAGCTCGTTTCTCTATATACAGTATGTGTACATATGTTAATATTAGTAAATAAATAGAGCAGCACTGATTTGAATTGATTTTTTAAAATAAGGTCCAGGAATAATTTCACGTTGCGACTGAACAAATGGACCATGTTCATTATGCATCAGTCATGCTGTTTGATTGATGTTGAATGATGAGCTGGACCATTTCACTGCCACTGTTTATGAAGGCCCCTTTTGGGCATGATTTTCTGTATTACCAAAGGAGGTTAGAAATTAATCATATTTTAGACTCCTGCTTCCTGACAGGGGCAGTGACAGAAAAACTGTAATTTAAACAGTAACAGTAACTCGGAGAACGTCTCCTCACAGCAGGTCTTCAGTGCATCCAATTCACACCCCTATCAGGTTTAACGGCCGTTTGGTAAAGTTTAATGCTGCATCAGCAAGTCAGATTTGACAAAGGAATGTCTACAGGTAGCCAATTAAAATAAAAAACTGTATTTGAATAAAGGAAGAATCCCATTCCAAACAAAGCGCTCATGCCATCAACTTTAACCCTTTATGGTGATCAAAAAGGTAAGCTTATAAGATGAAGGGAATGTGACACAGAGGAAACTGCTACAACTCTTTAACCCAGACACACACACACACACACACACACACACACACACACAAGTGTTCAGTGCTCAGCATCTTAAGGCTTCTACAACAATTTCAATATCTGTGGTTCATGTGTTTGCAAACTATAGAAATAAGTTTCCATCTGCAACTGAAGCCAGAGGGATTTTATCCTGCCTTTCCCATCATTTCTGGTTGATTTTTAATCTTTATTTATTGTTATTTAATCTTATAATCTTCACTTTTTTGATTCATTTGTAAATCTGTTTTGTATCCGGATAATTGTAAGTGATAGAAAGTTTGCCTAATCTGAGCCTCGTCTCATATTAGCTTGTTGCATGTGTGTGTGTAAGACACCAATTGTCAATTTGCATGTTCTGAGTGACATTAATATTCAACGGTGTCCAATTTGTAATGTTTCAATGTAACGAATTTAAGGATAGCAATGCAGCAAAACTCATGAGTTGTGGTAGGCCTATAGTACTAGTTTTTTTTAAGATAAAATGTTTATATAAATAGAATATTTGGATTAAAAAATGTTAATATGGTGCGACTAATGAAGAAATATCCTGATTATAATGAGGTATTGTAGGTTCATGGTTTCACCCATTACAGGCTACTATCAACCTTCAAAATCACATGAAAATGAATGGAAGTCCAACTTGGTAATTATCACATTTTATCCTTGAATAGCCTGACACCCATCAGTTTAATTTTATTTTCAGCTTCAAACTGGCAGAAGTTCTTGCAGGCCTCCTGGACTCTGACTGTCATCCGAAAAATACAAAGCATTAGTAGGCATAAGTCCATAAAAAAATCTAAGTACAATGGGCTGCTGTCACTTAATTGGAAATATTTGACATTATTGTACACGCTTGTGTAATGACCTTCTGCCTTTGAAACGACCTGCCTCATCCTCCGTACTGTGGTCGGAGGCAGAGGAGAGACTACTTCACAGCCAAGTATTACTCCACATGCAGCCGTAAGGAAACCGGACCCTCCAGTAGACATTCACCATGTCGGGCACTGTCGTCTTCTCCATCCTCATCTTACAGATAAATTAGAGAAGAAACACTGCTCCTGTTGTTGTACTGTAGTTTCCTGTATCCCGTACAAATGACCTTTGTGGTTAACATCCACCGTCTTGTCTGTCTGCAGCCACATTCTTCTCCACCTGTTGGCTTGAAAGCTCTCAGTCATGCACGTTGTCAGTACTTGTGTAGAGAGAAGGAGGAGGAGGAGTGGGGCACGAGGAGTGAGAGAGTGTTGCTGCTTTTTCATTCAGGTTTAGTTTCTTTGTGCATATGCATGATGGAATAATTTAAGAAGAAATGAATAAGAAGAGTTTGGAGGTAGCGATACAAATTTTTTATTTCATAGTATGTACCTTCATTTTGTTTCATTCCCCAGATGGTTTGGTGAAAGGCTGAGCACAGTAAGCAGCTCTGACTTTTTGTGCCCAAGATGCCCTACAACTCAAGGGACTGAGGATACTTAATGTTTTAGAACAATATTTGGTTACAAATGTCATATGTTGCGTCCCTAATCCCCTGCAAGAAACCCATTTACAATTCATACAATTTCGGGAAGGTCTCACTACAAAATTCCCAATCAGCTTGATAGAAGGAACAAGATGAAAACAAAGAGACAAAACCAGCTGTGCAGACAGGCTGTCAAATGTGACAGATGTGTTTGTATAGAGAAAATCACTCAGGATAAGGTGTAACCAAAGTAAATTTTTACACTCTGCATTTCATGTAGTAGACAAATTGTAACCAGAAGCAGGATACTACGGATAAAGGCAATACAATGAGTGAAAAATAATAAAAGCACTCTAGACAAATGCCAGGCTACTAAGGCAATTTTTTCAGCTTATATTTAAAAGATTCCCAGCTCAACTCAGATCCTCTGGGAGGCTGTGGAACATAGGATGTCTGCTGCATCATCAAAGGTTTCTATGCTACACTTTGGCACAGTTGAAATTCTGCTCCCATTGGACACTGAAGGACCTTCTGAAATCGGACAGTAACAGCTTATAGACATGCAGTTTAAGGCCATGTAGTGCCTTATAAGTCCAAGTGAAAACAGTATTATATGTGCTATGTATTTCTTTAACAGAACTGGCAATGTTTGGTCCAATATTTAGCCCTGGTTTGGTCCACTGAGATGCAGTGAAATATGACAGTATACAGGTCAGCGTGTACAATTACTCTGTATTGGTGAGTATTGGCCTGTTTCAAGCACTGCTGTCCAGGGTGTTTCCCTGCCTTCTGTCCAATCTTCTGTCCAGTGCTTGCTGGGTTTGGCTCCAGTCCCCGCTGTGATCCTGAACTGAAATAAATGGGTAAAGATGATAAAAAAAAATAAATAGTGAGTCATTTTTTTCCATTTTGCTTTAGACCAAATAGCAGACTGTAGGTGTGACTGCATCGCATAATACATGGAATCACAACTCTGGGGATATGTATTAAGCTGTCAACAGAGGAAAAAGGTCATATACTGACTTTTATGCTTCACTTTTGAGGTGAAAAATTTATTTTCTAACAGGTTGGGTCTGTGACTTTTTTTCCAGGAAGATGCTGGAGGAACGGTCATGCCTGATTGGGGTGGGGTCTTTGAAAGAGCGTCTTTGAGAGATAACCAGCACTATACGCAGACACCTACAAATTCTGCATCCTTAAGGCGGCCTGAGTTTGTTTTCATCCTATACGAGGTGAGTGTAAGACGCTGGGCCAACACTGTCTGTCAAACACATATGTCCATTTCAGGTGAGCATGAAAAATACATCCCCGCATTTTGTTTAAGGAAATATAAGATGGAATGATATTTCAGCTATTGTGCAATTCATTTCTAATGAAAAACCTTGTGCAAGGACATGCTGGCCGTTTCCATTGTGGTTTTATAGCCCACGATTATTGATACAAACAAGAGCGTTAATTTTGATGTACTGTTTACATTTAAGTTGTGTGGCCCTTTGCAACACTTAACTTTTAAGAGGACCCAGCAATGTCAGTTGCCTCCTGGGTAACTGTCTGTGTAGCTGTTGGAACTGAAGGAATATAAGAAACCAGTGTGTCCACCCACAATGATACTGCACCAGTTTAATTAGCCGTACTGACACTGATATTTTCATCTCAGTTAGGCTTGAAGAAGTTTTACTTACAGTAAGACAGTTATTTTCCCAACGGCACACAAAATGCTCACCGGGAGCCAGACAAGTAACTAACACTAACTAAGTAAGTGAATATTTTATTAGTTATTGCAGCTCTTTGATACCAGTGTGTTACCAAACCTTTATTTACCTCAACTATATTTGTATGCAAGAGGTGACTGAAAGGTCTGATTGTACACTTTATCGATCTCTTAACCAATGTTCACCACTTCTATTCTTTGACTTCCTCTTTGATTTTCCTTTCATCTCAGTGTGCAGTGCTTCCCTCTCTCTTCTTCACCTTTTCTCCCACTCAGCTGATCTCCTGCTCACTTGCGCGCACACACACACACACACACACACACACACACACACGCAATTTTGTTATCCTGCTTCTCTTCCACTCTTCAAGTACCAAACTGTCCTGTAGAACTACCCCAGTTTCTGTCTTTGTGGGAGAAAAAAAACAGCATATTTCCACATTTCACAAGCTGCCATTCGAAACACAGTATAAAAAGAGTATCAACATAACACCTGTCACCATTTACAAACTTACAACTTCAAATGGGAGGCAGCCTGGAAGAAAACACTTGGCACACTGGCCTGAGTTCCAATCATTTCTGCTTTAGGAGCTTAAGGGACAGATGCTGCATAACGTCTTTGATTGCAACCTTCTGCTGTTAATTTACCAGATATGTTTTCTAATGTAAATGAGAGTTAGGCTTGTAGGAGGAGGGGAACAAAACACAACCCCTGGGAATAAAATGTTGGGCACGATGCTTATTGGATCAGAATGCACCTTTACACCCACTCCTTATGGGAGTTACCTGGCACCTGTGCTTTTAGTATTTACTCTTCTTATGTTTCTCATCAGTAAATATTCTTCATTTATATGACTGAGCCTTTCACACAAATTGCTCCATCATGCACATTTATCATCAAATGCACAAAAGGTACGATTACTTATCTCATGTGGGCAAAAGCACTCAGACTGCTGTAGGACTGCATGTGAAGAATGACCTCAAATCTAGTGAATCACGAACCTTTGTGTCTAAAACACCAGTGTTATTTAAATGTGTTAAGAGCCGAGCACAAGACATATGTCGCCACCCACCTTGCTACAAATGAGCTGCACTTTCTCACAGCAACTCACTTTGTTGGCGCTGAATTATGTTTGCAATGCTTCCATTGAAATCATTGTGTGCAGGCTGTAAGTTTGTAGATGTATGCATGTAAGCCATGAGTGGCCAGGGGAGGGAAGGTAGCCGTGAGGAGCTGATGCAGGCCGGGACTCCCAGTCTTACTTTAGTGAAAGCTGTATGTTCTCTTACACTTTTCACTGTCAAAAAACAAAACAAAAAGAATTGTGCCTGAAATGTTGCTGAAGTATTTTGCTAGTCACCAGCTGCAAAAACCTGGATGCAGCTTTATGGAAAGAAATGGGGTTGATAATCTGTTATATGATATAATTATGCTAATTTCAAGCATGTGTATTTGAACCTAATAACAGGATCTTTTCATGGCAGGCACTTTGACTTACACAAAACTGCACAGATGCAATTAATACCATAAATGATGTCTCTGTTCCATGTAGTTGTTGTGCACAATGACGCACTGGCATAGAACGTTTATGGAACCGAGCTGCTATTAATGTTATTAGTTACATCAGTGCATTTCCTAATGTGACCAGTCAGAATGTCCACTGGTCTACATTTGGGATAATAAAAGAGCCTATTACATGGTACATGTATTTACATAATATTAACTGTCTACATCATTACTTGATTTTTGAGAGGTAATAAAAATAGTTGGATAATTAAACATACTAGCAACAAAAAGTTGACTCTTGTATCCACAATAAACAACAAGATAAAGACCATAAAAGCTAACTGTCCTGATGATATTAAAGTACGTGAAAATATGGCAGCATGTCGTCTTTATTGCCCTTTTCTTTTTTTCACTTCAGACACTCTGACTTGTCATTGCTAACAATGTGTAATTAATGACCATTGACATCCACTGTCTTTAGTGTTTAATGAGAAACTGCCGTTATATTGCTCTCTTTAAACTCACCAGTCTCTGTTGACAAACAGTCATTTTACCTCACAGAACACAGGAGAGGCTGGTATACTGCTGCCTCCAGCAGTTAGTGTTATTGTGTGTAAAACTAATAGAGTGTTGGATCCGACACAAAGTAGCTGATGGAGAAAACAGTAGACCAGCAACTCCTGTATGAAATGACTGTTTTTGTCAATGGAGTCAGTTGGGTCTTAAAAGGATCTTACAGGTATATCTCCAAGCGATCCTTTCTGTAATGTTGTCAGTCACTTTGAATATTAATCTGTACATGTCAATGGCAAAACCAAGCACTTCTAGACGATGTACTGTGATCTGCCTTAATATCCACAAAGGATTAAATTACAGCCATTGTAGCTCATTTGCCATCGGTTCCCAGCTGGTGGTGGCGGCGGCCCTCGGTTGTTTAAAAATATCTTATCTTTCAAGTCTTGAATTCTGTAATTCATGAAAAGAAAGAAGTTTCTTTGATTGTAGAGTCTGTAATCACATCCAAAGCCAAATCTGACATACATGAACAAAAGCTTCACTTTCACTCCAGTAGATATTTTGGTAACAATTTAGATTTACATCCTACAATATACAGTATAATTCATCCCAATTTACAGGGTAATTACAATAACAGTGTGGGAACTTAATAAGAATGTATACTGGAGGTATTTTAGGAGTACTGGTTTTAATGGGTACCTATTTTGTTGCAGAATTACATATTTTACATTACATAAATTGTCGCTCAGACCGTTTTGTCCACTTCTACTTGCATTGGCATTCCAGGCAGAAAGGTGATGATATAAAAAGAGAATAAAATGTGCATGTGGCAATATGTTGAGCACAAGGCCTTGCTGCCGTCACATAGGCCTTGACTCCCGCAGCTTTTCCTCTTGCCTTGCACCTCAAAGCATATCTCCATAAAGAGTCCTTTTTATAGGATTCTGTCCAAGGTTGCCTTGATTTTTTTTTTTCTTTTTGTTTTTTTCTCAAAAGGCCAAGTATGTGATGTCTGTCATTCATTTTTGACAGATGGTTCTACTGTTCCCCTGGTGAACGATGGCTATTATAAAGTTTTAAAAATAGTAAGAGAAAAGGGGGAAAAAAAAGACAATTTGGCCGCGGGTGCCCTTTTGGGCTGATTAGAGATAACAGACAGAGATTGTGTGTTTGTCTGCCACTGTGTAGCACATGAACAGGAATTTTAGGAGACAGGGTTGTATTGTGTCTGCAGGCGGACAGAGTAAAATAAATGCCAGCACATAAAAGAAAATAGAAGCTTTTCATTGAAACTAAAATTTTGCTTGTGTGTCTGCTTTTCTGATGCTATATTTGTGTGACTACACGACCGAGTGAGCGTGCGTGTGTGTGCGAAAGTTCATCTCTTTAACACGACCCATCCTTTGTCTACCACTGACAAGCGTGACCACTGTCCCAATCCCCCTCAATGTAGTTTCATGCATGGTTGAAACTAATCATTATGCATGTGGACACTGACAGTTTCACAGGAAAAGATGCAGGATATTGCAGTGGCATGAAAAGGGAGCAGCAGTCACTACTCTCTATGTAAATAACACGTTTAAAAATAGCTTTGATTATAAAGCTTTACAGACACATTCTCCTCATAATGTGGGCAAATACTGTATTTGAACTGCTGTGATATTGCGTTTTTCCCTTGTGCTTTGCTTTCTAAAATGTTATTACCTCAAATTAAATTTTGATTAAACAAGATCAATATTTACTGAACCCCACAGACAAAAAAAATGATTAAAGATTGACAATCCACAATAATAATGATAATGAGAATAATAAAAATAAAAATTCCTGTATTAAATCAGCCAGTTTTCTTATTATAATCTATAATATTTACAATACTGGTGATTGAAGTTTCTAGTATGCATCAGTGCTCTCTGAATCCTTCCAGCTTCCTTTACTTCTACTGTCTGCTGATGTATTCTGACATTAACAGGTGATTTTGGCTGAGATACACTTTGCTTTCTTCTCTCTGCATGCCTGGCGGTGTCACTACAGCTCAGTTTGCTATTTGAGTTTGAATTGAAAAAACTTCCCAGAGGGACATTATGAATAGCCTCACATTTCAGAAGCTCAGGCTGGTGCTGATAGCACTGCCACCTGGGTAATGGTCATCTAACACTGGCAGAACAGCTAGCTGGACAATAAAGAGAGCTGCCAGGAGCCATCAGGTAGACTTGTCTGGTAATGTTTATTTATCTTCCAGCTGGCCACCATTTCTGATGGAGATACAACGTTGCAGGGCTTTTATTAGCTTGGCCATGCAGCCACAGATTATAACAGACAATAGATGATAGTCTGCTACTACGTCCTGCATGGCCATTGGCTGGAAGCATTGACCGGGGAACAGCTACTGACTATTGAGGTTAGAATTTGCATTTGGTTTTAAAAATGATATATTTGAAATGTGCATAAATTTTTTTTCTATTTTCTTCCAGTCTATGTCCTGTTAACTTTACATTAGCCCGTGGAGGCCTGTAGACATGCTGCTGTAGCCAGTAAGTAATGAGCTTCACTAGGAGGACGTTATATGTGAGAGAGGTTCATTTTATCCCCATGGTAAGAGTTGATAGTGCTGCAGCAAGAACAAAAACCCGTGCCTGACATCCCTTATGCAAACATTATCTATGTATTAAAAGAACCTGATACTGTGCTCCAAGATGGTGCTCCATTTATTTCAATGAAAGTTGTTCACTGTGCATATTTCCTCTGGCTTTTGTATTTTTGGACCTGCAGAGTCAGCTGACTCCCTCCTCTCTCCTGGCAAACACCAGGCATCAAAACATGGTCAGTTTTGTAATTTTGGGGTATTTTGCTTCCATAACATGTGTTTTTTTCCAGAAAAAAATGGAATGAAAACATCCGAAATACACATTTTGCTGTTTTTTTTTTACTGCACTTCCTCTATTTAGGTGTGGCAGCTTTCTCATATCTTTTAAAAGCAGTTTTGTTCACAGTCTTCAGTGGCACTAACATTCACCAGACTTTCCAGTTTTATTCCCATTTATATTAATATGGCACTTTGTTTAGTTTTTTTCAAATTGAGCTCTTGATAACTTAGGAATTCCAGACCTGTGCACCACAATAGAGGAGAAAGTGGTAAGAACATTATCACTGAACTATGGGTGGATCACACTTTTATTTTGTCTTTGACAGTGTGATCTGTGAGAGTTCTGCTTGGAAATACCAGCAAGGGCTCTCAAATTTGACACCCACAGGTAAAAGTGATACTCGAGAGGTATCAGGTGAACAGAAATGCTTGTAGGTTGTGCAAATACTTTAGATTAAATTGAGCTGGCCCCAGGGCAATCTACATGTCTACACGCCTGGTATCTTAAGAATTACATCCATCCAAAGTCTTACTGCCAATGCAGAAAGTTGTGCACTCTTTATGTAGAGAGGCTTTGCTTTATACTTCTTGACAACGTATGTTATATGGTTGCTACATGTGCAATGTTGACCTTCCTATCTGGAGATAAAGTTCATATATAGAATATTAATTAGAAGTGATGTGTTTCTTTAGATCAACTTTCAAAGTGTGAAGTATGGTAAAGAAGAAGAGAGCAGAAAAAGAAAAGAAAATGTAGATGGCAGCAGGAGAAATGCCATGGGACCAATATGATTGCAGTTTATGACAGCAGGGAAATGATTGATGTGGCTTAGCCTGTTGGGAAGATTGTGTTTGACATAATCAGATAATTACTATAATATGGATGACTGCCTATAAACAAAAACATTAATGGGATATTCTTTCCCCCAGAATCAACACATGATAATGAATGCATTTAAACAAAGCCACTGCTGATTTACTAAATTAATAGCATTTCCTCTTGAAGTCTCACAAAGGCAAAGGCAACAGAGGCATTTCAGCGAAAAAACAAATCATGCTAATGATCAGCTTGTATCTCTGAGTGATTTCCATCTCTAGTGTCTTCATTAAGGCTTGATGGTACATATGAAATTCAGAAAACATATAGCACACACATAAACACACACATTGGCACTATGCTGTAAGCACTTCCAGAACAATGTTATCTTGTTCAGCTAATTAAACAGCCAGCAACAGTGCATACATTACTAATGATAATGAATACTGTGTATAGTGTAAGACTCAATGAGTACCACGTGTCGTCACCTTAAGGCACAACCAAACCATTATTTAGCACAATAAAC